>NW_017732708.1:222729-227934 GCF_001890085.2 Hipposideros armiger | reverse complement strand
TATAAACTATTTTCTGATCCTAGCGAGAAGATTAGAGGTAATAAGGAGTGGTTCAGATGTGTCTCAAGATCAAGATGTCCTTAATTCTCAATTTACAGCACAATTACATCAGAGGAGGTTGTCTTCAGATGTGAGACAGTTTATGGTTTACTGGCCAAAGAGGTTTAAGGTCATTCCAGGATTCAAATCGTCATTTTTTTCTGGGTATGCCCAAATATCCACATTTCCAATCTTAGAATCTGTAACAGTTAGTTTTATCTGTCAGTTTCGCTAGTCTATAGTCCCCATTTATTCCATTATACTAATCTAGGTATTGCATAAAGGTATTTTTTTAGATATGAGTGACATTCATAGCAAATTGACATTAAGTAAGAAAGATTAACCTGGTATATGGGAGGGCCTGAGTCAATCAGTTGAAGTGCTTTAAGAGCAGAATGGAAGCTTTCTGAAAGAAGCAATTCCACTATGGACTACAGACGTCTAAGGATGGGGCACTGCCTGACTAGTACAGATGCGTTAGGGACTCTAGACCGGCAAACCCCCCCCCCCCCTTGAGACTGTGACTCAGTCTTTTCGGAAGGAGAGTCAGGCCAGCTGGTGCATCATTTCTCAGGGAATAAAATGAGACTGCTTCTGGAGTATGAAAAGTATCAGTCAAACTTTTGCTTTGGGGGCCAACTGCTCCTGTCCGGTAAGGAACTGTTGCTGGGCTAATGCTGTCAGAAGCAAGAGGCAACAGGAAACTTCACATTTCCCCCCTGTGTTACCGGTTGAAAGAGCTCAACAGAGACTGGTTAACAAAAAAATATGTTTTGCAGAATCCAGCCCAGCATCACAGAACTGAGCATAGAGTCGGTTTGTAGCTGATCGTCAATTGCTAGTAACAAACACACTGGTCATTGTTTCAGAGTGTTACAAAGGAAGATTTAATTTGGGCTCCTAGAAAAAAAAAATGTCCACAGAAGACATTAAGATTCACTGCCAGGGTTGGCTGTTCTAAATGCTATTTTTTATTAGTGGGTATTACTACCATAGCTCCCTTGTAGCTTCAGTTCAATTTATCAAATATGCATTTATCATTTATTATAAATATGAATCCAGATAGGTGTACATAACTTTGTGAGAAGAAGCACAACCAATTTGAGGGCTTTCATTCAGCCATATTTTCTGTAGGTAAAAAGAAAAATCCCCAAATTTGAGACCATGTCACATGCAGTCTCTAACTGCCAGATTTCTTATGGATGGAAATTTAAACTTATGCTTCTCTCATAAGAGCTGCCATCAAGCAAATACTGCTGAAAAACTGAGGAAAAGAGAANGATCTTGTACCTCTTTCTTGTTGGAATCTGGATTGGTAGCTGCATCAACATTTTACGTCTGTTTTCCTCTGACGTCTCTCTGCTACTGTCATATAGAGTAAGAAGAAAAGATATCCATGTCCTAAATCTAGAGCCCAATTCCTGGCTCTCTATCCATGTCCTTCTCTATTACACTGAGGCAGGACTCAGACACATAGTTTTCCCTGGAAAACTATGTTACGTTTGCACACACCCAGTGGCAAAGCCCATCACTGTGTTCTGATAGTACAAAATCTAGGTAACTCAGCTATTGGAATTCTGCCTTCATAACCCCCATTACTGACCACCCATTTGGAGTATAGCTGATGATGAGTAATTGCTTATTGGATGCATAACCACAATGTGTTGAGATATCATTTTACTTGTATTGCATTGAATCCTCATAATTCCGGATGTTTTGTATTATTACACCCATTTTTTTTCAGATGAAGGAGCTGAGGTTTGATGAGTTTAAGTCATCTCCCCGAAGTTACAGAGAAAATGCATATAACCTGCAGAGGAGGGATTCAAACACATGCCTATTTGATCCCAGAGTCTGTGCTTTTCTTATGCTATTGTTGTTTCGACCATTGAAAACCATTGCAGTGGTTCTCAAATTTAAGGATGAGTCAGAATCAGCTGGAGGGTCATAAAAGAGATGGTTGTAACTCACCTCCCATCTTGGAGTTTCTTATTCTGTAAGACCGGAATGAAGCCCGAGGATTTGCACTTTTAACAAGTTCCCAGGGATGCTGATGATGTTCATCAGGAAGCCATACTTGGGGAACTCCAATTGTATTGAATGAATAAATACATTGGAGAAAAAAAAAAAGGAAAAGAAAAGAAAAGAAAGAAACATTATGAGAGAGAGGCAAACTCAGTCTTATAGAGAAATAATCAAGTATTAGGAAGGATACATAAGAAATAGATTCATTTCAGTTTCTTAGGCACAATACAATAACGCACAATGTATCTCAAATTGTTGGGAGAAATGAGGAGAAAAATCAGAATAGAAATAAAGTCTTCCCTGTGGTGACCATAGAAATTAGAAAAGAAAAACAGGAAAAGTGCACCAAAACTGAGCTGAAAACCAAAATCAAAAGATTAGAAGTTTTAAGATGCCCCACTTCTTGGTTTTATGTTTTTTTCCTTGGGCAATAAAATTTATCATTATACTGGGAAAATGTTAAAATTTAAATCGGTGAATAAATGTAAAAGCGAATAGAATTCCTATAAGTCTAGCTCTTTAAAACTCTTCTCACCCAAGTCACTTATTTAATTATCCATTCAATAAATATTTGTTGAGTGCCAACTAAGTGCCAGATACTGTTTTAGATGGCAAGAGATGGGAGAAAACAAAGCACATAAAATTCCCTCCACTATATAGAAAGTTATAGGAGTTTGCTTTTCATTTTCATTGTGTTCTTTTCTTTAATATCTTTTATGATTAAGTCAGGATGCATACATGAGTTTGTCAGAGTTTATCTTAACTCATTCTTTCCAAGATCCAACGTTTGGCTTATCACCCATATCTATTGTTGTTTTCTTTTATAATCATTAGTTTCTGTATTAGTCAATGTTCTTCAGAGAAACAAAACCAATAACATATATATGGAGAGAGAAAGAGATGGTGGGGGAGAGGGGGAGGGAGAGAAAGAGATTTATTATTAGACTTTGCTCACATGGTTAGGGAGGCTGAAAAGTTCTATCGTCTGCTATCTTTAAGCAGAGAACCAGAAAATCTAGTGGTATAGCTCAGTTCAAGTCTAAAGACTTGAGAACCAAGGGAGCAAATGGTGTAAGTCTGGGAGTGCAAAGGTCCAACAACCAGGAGTTCTTTTGTCTTGGGCAGGAGAGATGGATGTCCCATCTCAAGAAGAGAGTAAGGCTTCACCCTTCCCCTACTTTTTTGTTATTTTCAGGCCCCTTAACAGACTGGATGATGCCGCCTCCCCCACCCACCCCTTAACACTGGTGAGGGTAATCTTCTACTGATTCAAATGGTAATCTCTTTTAGAAACACCCTCACAGTCACACCCAGACATTATATTTTACCAGCTATCTGGGATCACTTAGCTCAGTCAAGTTGGCAGAAAATTAATGCTCACAGTTTCTATCTTTGACTTTATTATTTCTGTCTTTGACCTTATTTACGTTTACTCTGTTGTTCTTTCTGTAAATTTTTATTTGACTTGACTTCCTAACTTATTAACTTCTCATTTCTTCTAATACCTGCATTAAGTTGTAGCACACATATATTGATAATATATATTGATTTTATTTTTACTTAAATACATTTATATATGTATATGTAAACATACATAATACACACATTACATATATATATATATATATATATGTAATGTGTGTATATATCTTCTCCCAAGGCTGTTCTCTGTACAGACAATGTTATCTTAAAAGGGTAGTTATGCTTCTGCCTGTAAGATGTACACAACAGGGAGAGACCCATAGAAAATTTTCTGTCAACCTTGGATAGATACAGAATAATACGCTTTGGCTATATACCTGCAGCACTTCAAATATATTACTCCAACTTTTGTTGTTTTTTTGTCAGCCTACAAAAGTCCAATGAGATCTGGACTCTGTTCTCCTGCTGACCTCACAGGCTAATACGCTTCCCCTGGCTCACTGAGTTCAGGCCACCCCAATTCCCTGCTGTGTCTGGAACATGACATGACACCTTCTCAGAGCCTTTCTACTGGGAGAGTCCATATCGTGGAATCTTCCTAAACCTCAATTCCTTGCCCAAATGTCACTTCTCAATAAGGCCTGTCGAGTTTTAAATTTCAGCCTCTCCTATGACAATCTTGATATGCTAGAACGTTCTTATTTCCTCGTTATACCTCTAACATGCCACCTAGCAGCTTTTTGTTTGTTGTAGAATGCAAGCTGCTTTACTTCAGGCATTTATTCTTGGTTTTTGTTTGTTTGTTTTTGTTTTTTCAGCATTTAATCTTTTATTCGAAGATCTTTTTTCTTTTGATCTGGTAAGACTCCAACTCCTGTTTTTTAAGAGTAATTGGGCCTTCTAAGCTGTGGAGGGTGAAAAAGATTTTATAAAAAGAACAGATGTACAGGGCTAAAGGTTATGGTATAGATAATGACACAATAGAGATGTTCCAACTGTTACTTTCCTTCCTTGGCTCATGAAGATTGTCAAGGAACTGAAAAATCTCAGAAGAAAAAAATTCTTTTCTCACAATAATTTTCCTTCTCCTTTCTTGGAAATCCCTGTGGGCCTCAGAATCAGAATCAGGCCCCTAAGGAAGTTCTATTTTGCTCTGCAGTAATTGACTTAGACTACTGCTAAAGAATAATCTTGCGTTCACTCTTTTCTCCCTTCGGTGACACATAGCCTTCTGAAATAACTTGAAGCATTGTGCAAGTCTCATCTTGAGGGCTTTCCTTATTATACAAAGCTCTGTGGCTTAAATTATATGTCAATGGTGAGCATCCTGTGCCTATGGCTGAGAGATTTGGTTTCCACAAAGAGGTCAAATACTGTATGAAGAACAGCTGGGTTTAATAATTCAAACTTCACTGGGGCAAATTCTTTCCTATTTTTCCAGAAATTATATGAATGCTGGTTTTGTTCTTGAAGACAGTTACATAATATTATAGAGGTAATGAATTAATTTACCAGGCAGTTGAGCTAGATGCTTTTTGAATGGTTGGGGGAATATTGAGAAAATATTATTTTTAAAATTTCTTGAAAGGAAACCTTTAAAGTATAAGTTAACTTTGCAGGATATAAACCTGGAATTTTAATAGCATTTTACCATTTATGTGATTTCAGGAAGATGATGTAAATCACTCAGATTTTTTTCTTTTAAATAACAGAAAAATA
>NW_017732708.1:216397-218464 GCF_001890085.2 Hipposideros armiger | reverse complement strand
CCAAATTAAGAGTAATTGTTTCTTCTTATCAGAAAAAAGTGAAACTGTTAAAGAACATCCAAAAAAGCCATTCTTTCTTCATTTTTTTGTAGAAAGTAATATTTCCATTTAATTCCACATTCTGAAGAAGATTACAGGTAAGTAGTAAAAAAGGATGAAACACCAATTAAAAATATTTTGCAGCTGTACTATAAACAGTAAATTATTTAAGGGTAAGTGACATTTATATCAAAAGGGAGATGGGGTTTAGATGAAAGCTTAGTGGCTCTTGGAAGAATGGTAAGAAAATAAAGGTAGTGAATTCGAATTATCCTGTTAAATAGAAACCATTTTTTTTCTTCCCAAAGCATTTTTAGCATCACACAACACCGATCTATGTTTTATAGTGAGTTTAAATAGCCTTCCCTTATATCATGGCTTTACCACAAAAGTTGCGTGGCTTTGGTAAGTTATACAAACACTCCGAGCTTGGCTTTCCTCATCCATAGGAAACTGGGATAATGACAAATAAAACACAGTTAGTTCGACAATTAAGTGAGCCAGCACCTGTGAAATTGACTATTATAATAGTTCCCATAACTACAGTTTCTCTTTTTCAGATGTTTCAGCTAGATATGCTTATGCTGGGCCTACTACCTTCAGTTTATATTTTATCTTCATTTAAGAAAGAGAGGGAAAGGGAAATGGAGAGGGAGAGGGAGAGGGAGAGGGAGAGAGAGAAGGGGAGAAGGGAAGGGAGTGAGCAGAGTGGAGTCGAGTGGAAAGAGAAGGAGGCAGGGAGATAGGATGATGGGCCATAGGAACCTGTAAGCCATTTATCTTTGCACCCTGAAAATTTATATATGGCTATACACATATCACAAAGTCATGTCGGTTTGGGTTTATTTTTAATTACTCCCCTACCACATTTTGGCTTATTGCTATCTGTTTTAGGGGATCACAAAAAAGAAAAATCAGTTTATTTTTTAAAGTGAATAAGTTGTAAATAAGTTAATGATATCCAGTTTCTTGTATTTTTCAACCAGCTCATTTGCTTTTCTCCTTCAAAGCTCATAAGAGCAAAAAATAATGAAGTAAAAGCAGAGACTTTCAGGCACATGGAGTCATGAGTGCTTCTACAATGATGCAATTTCATCTTATGCTTCACTGTTGCACGTCCTTGGGGCAAGTTAGGTCTGTGCTGTTAGAGAAAGGTTAAATTATTGTTGGCATTCGGTAAGAATATAACACTCAAGATGAAACAGAGTCATTTGTTTTCAGAGGTACACACATGCAGCAGTTGCCCTCTCTGCCTGTTCTTTAATTCAGGCGTGTGAATGGGGGAAACATTAGGTCAATGTAGAAAGGACATAGGATTGGTCAGTTTCCTGTTTTGAAAAGCATCATGTGAACACTTATGGATATCTGAATTAAAAAATGGCTTACACTGGCGTCATAGCTCTTAGTGTCCAAGAAGCCAGGGAGTTAAAGAGTGCACAGCATTTAATCATAGACGTGCCTAAGGATTCTGTGCTGCCAATTTCCAGTCTGCACAAGCAACTCTTGTATCATAATGGAAAAATGCAGGTATATCTTTGTAGGTGCCTAACCTCAATCCCAGGCTGAGCTTTAGATGCTCAAATAAACATCTACAGAAAACTGTTTTCATTCTTTCTATTCTCATTCAACATGTTTAAAAACAGGATAGTGACATCAATGTATATTTGTCATAGAACTTTTGAAGAAGGAAGCCTCAAAATTAACTGTAATTCCACTGCATATAATAAGCTTATCACACAATGTACAAATAATAAAGTATGACTCAATATTGTGTATTTAAATTAAATGAAAATCTCCTTTTTAAACTTATTCTGAAAACATTTAAAATGAAATAAAATGTGTTATCATTTGGCTCATTCAGAGGAAAAGGTTAGAATACATCTTTTTCAAATGTTGGAGGTTCTGGTGAGAACTAATTATGTTTCCTCTCCTGCTTTGTCCTCAAAAGACCATTTAAAAATTAGAAAAAAGTTAGGTGATTATATTTTAATTTGATTTCCCAAAAGTTATTTACCATACTTCGAGTAA
>NW_017732708.1:197272-214148 GCF_001890085.2 Hipposideros armiger | reverse complement strand
TACAAGCTAATATACAAGTATAACTTTTATTCATGTAGTATAGCTCTAAAGAAGAGCAGTTATGGTGATATACATTTCTTAAAAAATGGAGCCATAATGACTGATGACACAGGGTAATCTGACTAAGAGAGGTGAAAAAAAGCCACATAGGTAAGACAATGGGAGTTTGTGCAACAGAACAAAAGTTTTCTCTTTTCTGAAAATAGAGTAACTGAACTATTGCATCTATATGCATGTCTACAATTATATGTATCTACATTTACATATATTATCTATGTGCATCTATATGTAAAAACTCAAGGTAATATTTAAAAAGCTTTCCTTCCCTCCTCCCTACCATCCTTTCTTCTGTTTTTCTTTCCTTTTTTTCTGGTTTTCTTTCCCTCCCTTCTTTTCCCTCCCTCCTTTCCTTCCACCCTTCCTCCCTCTCTCCCTTCTTTCTTTCTTCTTTCCTCCCTCTCTCTCTCCCTCCCTTCTTTTTCTTTGTTTCTTTGTTTCTTTGTTTCTTTGTTTCTTTGTTTCTTTCTTTCTCTCCTTTTTATCTTTAAACTGATTCATGAAATAATGTGCTTGCTGTTTATTTTTGCCTCTGAATAAACTCATTTTTATTATTATATTTACAAGTCATTTAAGTTTTTTTAGAAGAAGTTTGAGTTTAAAATTTAACACATTGAAGGCATACAGGAAAATTTAAGGGCAACTACTCTAAGGCAACTTAGAACCAACATTTTTCAAATTGATAGTAGATGTATGAGAGTACTCTGTATCAAAACTTATAAACCCATTTAAGGAAAAATAGATGTAAAATAATATTTAGATTGAAAATGGATTATTTTGTGAAAACAACTGTTGCTTGAATAATTTCAACTACTTTTTAAATTGAGATATGCTTGACATATAACATTGTGTAAGTTTAAGGTATAGAATGTGTTCATTTGATATATTCATATGTTACAATATGATTACCACAATGTTAGCTAACACCGCCATTGTGTCACATAACTATCATTTCTGTTTTTGTGTCATAACAACATTTAAGACATAGCATTTTAGCTATTTTTAAGTATGTAATCAGTATTGTGGACAATAAGCACAATTCCATCCATTAGATCTCCAGAACTTATTCATCTTCTAACTGCAAGTTTGTATCCTTTGACCCATATTTCCCCAATTCAACTTTAACACATGGAAACTGATTCATGGTGTTTGACACAGCCGGGATTTAAAGATAAGTGAGAATTATTGCAGGATAAGAAAATACCCATTAATTTGTCAAGAATACTGTATTCAATGATCTTCCAGTCACTTAATGGAAAAATAATTAAATGCATTTAAAATTTTAAATCAAAATTAGCACTTCTTTGCTCACCACCGAGCACAAAACAATTTTTCAGAAGGAACACCCTGAGTGACGGGACTTGAAATGGATGTTCTATATAAAGTAGTGAACTGGTGTTTACCTTATCTATTCGTATAGGTTGGTAAAGCAATTGGAAAAACATCAGCATTTATTTCTTGTATTAGTGCATGAGTAAGACAAAAGTTCCCCAGAGCTGTTGACTTATCTGCATATAAAATGTTGAGTGCTATCCAGGAGAGAGTGCTAAATGTTCCACAGCTTTGCGAATTTGCATAATGAAGAAGAGAGTGCATTTAATTCACCATTAACTTGTTAAACCTCTCTGTAATATTTTCTGTCTGTAATTTATTTTTATATGCATTACAAGATAATTGAAATCAAAACTGTAATAGGTTAATGTAGGAGAAGAAAAAAAAAGAAACTCTGAACTGGATTTGCCCTTAGAATATTATCATAAAGAGCCAAAGTATTAAAGCATATATGTATTGAAGGCCATTCATCGAAGCCTGATATTGGACTTCTCTATGGCAGGTAAAACACTTCTAATCAATATTTATTTATACCTTCTGTAGAGAGTGTGCATTAGCAAGCAAAGAATACAATATACTATGGACACTATCTTACATTGTGTGTGATGCCTGTAATAGCTGACAATTCTCAAAAGAAAAGATAAACCAGACAAATTGGAAGCATATGGGCAAATGTTTACTATCCTCGGCCCTCTAACTAGGTTGATTTAAAAGTATTAAGAAAGTATGTTTGTAATAAGTATGGAAATATTATAATGGTAACAGCATACATAAGTGATATGTTTGAACACAACCCTCATTATAAACATAATTCTCATCAAGTCTGTCCCTGTAAATGGGGATGGATCTAATACTTTTCTTTATGCCCTGTATATGACATTGATGACCATCTTTAAAAATATACCTCCCAGAAAATGCATTTAAACAGTAGGTCAACAGAGATCAGAAATACATCCATTCCTTTTATTGGGAAGATAAAGCTTTTCAGCTGAAAGGAAGGGGTGGGCACAAATTCAACTTTACTTATTTCCAAACGGTCTCTCCCACAACTTAAATTCACACTGAAAGGATTGTCTTTTTTTTTAGTATTTTCAGTTACTATATGGAAAACATAAACATTTGACAAGTGTCATATAAGTGTATTATTTACTGATAATGAAATGAGTTAAAACTAACAATCATTGTTAAACACTGTAGTGTGAGCTCTTTAAATATAGGACAGTCCCTTCTTCCATCTGTTCCCAAGTATAAATGGTTTCTGTGTCTACACACATTTGCTAATTAAAACTACTTTATGAAGGTTTCTGTATGTAATTTTAGAAGACATCTTTTCTTTCCCATGCTACCAACTGCCCCTCCACCTTCTGTCTGTCCTGTTACTATCCCCTCTATTTCCCATCGACTTTCCATTCAGTAGACTTCAACCTCCCCATGCAAATTAAATATTCATGTATAGAAATGGGTTTCTAAGTTGTAGAAACAGTTCTATATAAGTTGCTTTAAGAAAGCATATTGATATAGAGAACTCATTTATTTACAAGGCCACTGCTAGTCCACACTGTGCCCTTGTACAAATTATCAAAAGCCATCCCTCCCAAATAAATCACAATCTTTCAAAACCATGAAGGGACAATTCAATTCCCAAAAAAGTATATGTGAATATATGAGAAAACAAGCTGGAAATAAGCCTGTCTTTGTAAATGTCTGATACATTTTAAAACGTCACATTTATGTCTGAATTTTTAATATAAGAAACATGAGGTAATCATTTTAATACAATAAACAGTAAGCTTATCATAGTAAAATTGGAAAATACAAGAAAAAGAAAGAAAAAAACCAAACAATCCTGTCTATTCCTAGTGGTAGCTGTTGTCAAAGTGTCATTTTGTGCTGTTTTCTTTTTCCAGTTAACGTTAAGTAATGAGCATGTCTCATGTTATTCAAAATGTAATACATTTTAATGATTATTTTAGTGATCACCTTAATATGCTAGCCATTGATTATTATGCATATGTTTAATTTAAAAAATAAAATATATTTCAATAGTCTGAATAATGACATATTCTTTGTACTGACATAACTTCTCCCAAACAAAGGAGATGACAATGTGAGTGAACAACCTTTCTACGTCAATGATGCTGTATTATTATTAAGCACATTGCTACTGAGGATGGATGTTTTATCATGAAACTCAGTGTCTGGTCTTAAGGGATTTTATTATTTTTTTTATTCTGCCTTATTACAAATTTAATGATATAATATGTCAAGGGTATACTTATTATTTGAAGTAAAAGCCACTAATTTAGAAAAATAAGAGTCTCAGTCAAAGACTGTAGAACTGAGAAACGTGCTGCAGTATCTAATCTAACCAGGATTTTCTTTAAACATATGAATACTCATGGGAGGTCATAAAAGTATTATTTGATTGAACATATTCCTACACAGCAATTCATAAAAGTAGAATGTTATTGCCAATACTGCTTTCATTGTAGTGCCTCCTTCTTTGAAAAAAAACCTCTACTTCCTGAATTATTTTCACCACTGTCTGAGTTTTGTATTCAGAGCATATATAAAAACACTGAATCACTTCATCAAAACAAAAGAAATCTAACCTGTTTCCTGCTAACTATCAGTCACTGTAGTTGGAAGGGTAATTTACAATCTTTTCAGATTTAGATAATTTTTTTTTTAAACAAGAGGTTCCTTCTTTTAACTTTCTAAGATCATTCTACCACAATTCAGGTTCAGTGGGTATTCTCAATGAAAATTCTCTTTAGCTGTAAGCAATTGAAATCATTATCCAACAGAAACTTTCTAACAGATAAACAGGTTTTCTCAAAGTGGGCTGACCTATTTCCACAACATTAGGGAAGTACAGTGACTAATGAAGCCCAACTTACTCAGAGTCCTCAGGAACTAATAAAAACCAGTGTGTCAGTCTGGTTCTAGCAGAACCACTGCTAATGATACAAATGTCCAAGAACTCCAAACTTGGATTTCATCATTAAGTGTCCAACCTGTTATAAAGAACCAAACATCTGCTTCCCTTCCACTCACTAACTGAGACATGTTCACTGTTCTTCAAAATGATAAGACCTTCTTAGTGTGCTAAGCTTCAGCCTTTTCTTTTTGCTCTCAAGAGACTAGGCAAGTATGTGAGTTCAACAACCGCTTTGTGAGAAAAGCATTTCCCTTCCAGCTTTTCTGTGGAGCTCCATCATGGGCTGTTCTTATCCATGTACCTGGTGACCTCAATCCTGAGCATTTCTCTCAGATCGCCAACTGAAGCAACCTTCAGTTTGAAAAAAAAAATGGTCTCAGAACGATGCTTTATTCTTGTCAGTTGACAACTGTACCAAACTAGTGGGCGTTCCTTTCATGATCTTACATCTGGACTCCAACATTGTGCCTTAGTTTTTCACTGAAGGACAATTTATATGCCTGATTTTGCGTGTGTGTAAAATTCAGAAAAATTTGCAGGGTTTTGCAGACCTTTTCCCAGTGACAATATTATTGGTTCCTTTGATCAATGTTCCTGATGACTAAATTTCACTCAGGGTTGAACGTCATTCAAAAAACAAACAAAAACAGTTCTTCTGCTAACCTGTTATATCTCTTATTGACAGATAATATATACTATCCGACTGAGTGGGTTTTTTTTCATTCTGTGATGACAGAGACAGTCAGATAAATTTTATTATCCATCTCAGTGCCTTCCTTCGCTAAGTGATTCCAGTATCACTGCCCACTTCTCTTCAAGTACCTTTAGTTTTGTGGTTTTGACTTGACCTCTACTGGGAGTATGAGTCTTATTTGTCTGGGTTTTCATTGTGGGCTGACTTAAATTTTATTTGCAGGGCATGCGTTTTCTCCCACATGTCTCCCTTTCTGTATATATTAAATTAAAAGTGGTATGAAGAGTAAACACTCATATATTAACTGCAGTCCCTTTGACCTAATAAAATATCAACGATGTCTTTATATGGAAGAACTTTATTAGACTAGAAACATAATAAAATAATACTTAGGAATTCTTATAATATTCAATTCTAGGAAAGTCACTCTTGTGTAATTATAGCAACACTGAACTGAGTCAGCAAGAAATTCAACTAACAGTAGCACCTTGGGAAATTCTGTCTCCTCTGTGGGAAAATGATGGGATTGAACTTCTTATCCTGTTATTAAGATTATGGAAGGTTTTGTGTTTCTTTGAGAATCCTGTCTTCGACAATGCGTGGTATGAATGTGTTTAATTTTCCTATACGGTTTCTTTTAAAAAAGTAAATAGAAAACACATTCAAATTCTTACTTTCAATCTTTAAAACTTTACATAGATTAAAATGCAGCATTGCCATTGGACCTGTTTTAGCAGCCACACCAGGCCTTCCTGTTATCTGGACACTTGCTAAAATGCCTGTAGGAAATGTTCATTTGCATCTGGAACTAGGATTCCAGAGTCAGCATCCAGAATGGGTGCTGTCCAGGATTCTGGGTCCTGTTTCCTACTGGGCTCTCAGATCACAGCCTGAAAAACAAGGAGCTACATTCACCACCTATAGGTAACCCAGAGCTTCATTTTCCTGAGGAGTCTGAGGAGAGTAACAAATGTGGCAAGCAAAATTCATTTAACAGTGAATAGCCACATCAAACCTTTTTAATCATTGGGATTAACACATATGGATGAATCAGTCTAATAAGTATTAACCTAAAAAAAGATAATGGATGTATCAAAATAAGAGTAAAACATGTAAGCAAGATAACGACCAGATTTACGATAAACTATTCACTTTGGGGTCTGAATAAATAAGGGATGCAGGAGGAGGGAGAAAAATTCAGTGTCACAAAGCTAACAGGAAAGTTTCGAAAGGACATCTGAGCTCACTATGTCACATGTCACACATATGGAAAGATAAGGGACAAGGAAAGTTAGGCAAACACGTATGTGAGCGCGCACGTACACACAGAGCTTTTCCTTATGAGCTCTAAAATAAGTTAGATTTTATTAAAACCCAAGTCATATTTCAAGTTGTTGAATAATTTGAAGATGAAGAAATGTGAATGAGCTATACTTCTGGAAAATGTGATAAAACATTAGCTGGAGAGGAGGCAAGTTGAGGAAATATTTTTAGGATGGATAGACATGAGAATATTTGTAATCTGAATGTTAATGAAAGAAAATGGTGGCTTTGAAGATTATTAATGAGACTTTATACATGAAAGAATGTGTCAATTGAGGGATGTAAGATCAAGAAATATATAAGAAAAATGGAGGATTGTTTTTATTTTTGTGGGGTGATTCTAGAGTGTATGGTGAATGAGGCAATACTAGTCACTGTCATTGAAAACTGGAATCTGTTTTTCATGGGTAGAGTGGAGACACACAGTGCTTTGAAAGTGGGAAGATAAGATGGGGGAGGGAATTATACTTAGTGTGTCTGGGATAGGTAAAGGAGACAGAAGGCTGGAGGGTGGATATGACATGGTAACCAGGTAACACTGCTGAGTAGGCTGAAGTGCATAAACGGGGGATTATTTTTCACCAAATGGCTTGAGTTCTATTAGAATATTGGTATGATATGATGAGCACTGAAAACCTGTGTGTCAAATTGCCAATAGTAGGGTGGACAGGCTATACAATGGCTGCTGGAAAACTCATTATTGATAATAGCTAATGTATTTAGCATACTCTGTGACGCACTCTTACAGATGCATTACATGGGATTCTTTAATACTCAAAAGAACCTTAGGAAGAAGAGACTATTATTTCCATTTTACAGAGGCACAGAGGGGTTAACAGAGTTACCCAAGGTTTCCCAGGTAGTCAGTGGCTGAGTAAAGATTCAAACCCAGAAAGCCTACCTCTAGAGCTCATGTCCTAACCAATTCTGGTGAAATAAATGAGCTTGCAACTGAATGAGGATGCTAGCATTTTGGGGGAAGCTCCTGAAGGGAAGTTTTTGTTGCTCTGAGAAGCACTGTCTCTTAGAGAACTGGTTGTATCTCAACATCCTGGTTTCTAGCACGTCAGAGCAGGCCCCATGGCTTCTGTAAGTTAGTGGTAGTTCTTTTCTGCCTCCATGCTTGCATATTCTGCTGTTTTACCACGTGTTAAGTTTGGTGAGGAATTTATATCTTTGGTTTCCAGAAACAATTACCCCAAAGAGTTTTATGAGTTTCCAGAATTCACTGGAGAAGATGGTGTACATAAGGAATGGTCCAATAACAGGGCATGAAGCTTTCTGCAATCAAACCAGCTTTATCTCCACACCCTCCCTCTTATCTTCTCTCCCTTTCTCTCTGGAAGAACAAATTCTTTGTTTCTTCCTCTTGTACAGAATGGTTTTGTTCACACTCTTAATGAAGAAAGACCTTACATTCTACATCAAACATCAATTATCCTAAAAGAAATGTAGTAAATAACTGTTTCACTACTTTTGTTTTGCTGCTTTCTATGTGGGTTATTTCTGGAGTTTACATGTAGTGACATTTTTCTCTTTATATTTACATGTAAAGGTATTAAAATCTATATCACCTTTCTGTTTCTAGTATTTAACTATAAAATATTATAGGATGAATTCTAAATCCAGGTAGCCCATTTTCTAAAACTGCCAATTATTTTAGAATTTAGTTTGCATCCCCACATTGTAGATTAAGACAACTTGGAGAGCTTTTGGATCTAGGTCAGAGCCTCATGTTTGACGCTTGACATATAAAGTTAGAAAATGATCTCAAAGGGGATTATACATTGTATATGGATGTTAGTGAGGACAGGAAGGCTCTAAGGACAAAGAGAAACATCCAGAGTTATTCCAGAAGTGTGCAATTTAATTGGGGTTTGGAGTGACTTTAATTCTTCTTTGAGAAGTGTTTTCTGGGCATCTAGAAAAGAAATAGGCTGCTTGCTGCAGAAATAGGAAAATGTATTCCAGAGAGAGAAAGAGAGGAAAAAAAGATAAAGATGAAAAAGAAAGACTTAGACAAGGAGACGGTTCTTGTGTTTTAATTTTGCTTCTCTTACTAAACAGTTGAGAGGCCCTGGACAATTTGCTCTACCTTTTGGGAACTCTACTCTCTGTCTTACCAAATAAAAAGTTTAGAATCATATGATTCATCATTTTTTCCATATCAAAATCTTAAGATTTTTTTAAGAGAAATCTCGTAATACGTAGTCAAATCAATCATTGAATTTGGACATTATTTTCAATCTCCAAGAGATTTAGAGTTCAGATCTGCAAAAGTTGCCTTTGAGAAACAATAAACCTTATCAGTGTTCAGATACCTGCATTTCCCAGATCTGATTTTGGGCAATGAATCTTCCTAACTTCCTTAATCTACCTCACTTCCTTACTTGATAAATAATAATAATGTGCACCTCACAAGGTTGTTCTGAGCGTCAATTATGGAACTAAATGTAAAAGACATAATGCATGGGACTCAGTAAATGATAGTGATCACTATTACTATAATTACTAGTACTACTACTAATTCATAATCAGGTACTAACAAACCTATACCTTCCCACTTACTGGAGGTCTAAAAACCCAAGAATCTAAAATGCGAAAAGGGAATCTCACAGATTGGCCTTGCTGTGCCACCATGGAAAACTTTTAATAAACTGCATCACTATGGTACCCTAGAAAGAGAATTGGATGAAATATGGAGATACTTAGATCTCAGTCTTACACCATTTGGTAGCCATGTTCACTTGGACAAATCACAGTGACTTAAATTCTCTGAAAATGAATTTCTTAACTAGGCCAATGGGGGTCAATACATGAGACACTAGATTTTCCAGTATTGTGATAATCTGATCACTTATATGTGCAAGAAGTTCTGAAAAGCATAACGCACTAAACCAACAATATCTAATATTTATTGAAATCATTCTTACTATGGTCTTGTTAGAAATATTTTACATGTATTGAGGTTAGTGCTATTATAATTCCTATTTGTCATTGGGGACCCTGAGGCACAGAAAGGGCCAGCGACTTGCCCAAAGCCAGGCAGTTCATAAGTGGCAGCGGAAGGAACCAATGAGAGAAGTGCTCGCTCCTGAGAGGACGGCTCCTAGAAAATTCCCTGTAACTCCATTAGATGCCACTGTGAGAGCACAGAGCAACTGGATGCAGTCAGGAGGCTGTGGATGGGGTCACTGCACCAGGCTGAGTGCAGTCTTGCTAAGTGATCGTCTGCTCTTCCCTCTGAGGCATTGGACGTGGCATAGAAAGGCCATTTACTTCAGGCTTTCTCTCACGAGGCCTCTCACCAGTCCTCCAGCAAACTCCACTCCAAAGCTAAGCCCAACCTCTTCCTCAGGAGCTTGGGGCTCTAGGCAAGGGCTTTTTAGTCGCTTTTGGTTTTAGACAAAGAAACTGGCTTAGTCCTTGATCATGCTGTTTATTTGATCCAAATTCATATCATTGCATTACTTTTATTCTATTTTTCATTCTTAAAATGGAAGCGTGGTGGGGACTAAAATATGAGTATGAGCCTTGGGTACAGCCCAGATCCTCAATGCGTACTCTCTCACACCTGGGTCTGAGGAGGCTGTCACTGAACATTTAAATAGCTGCCTGCACTCACTGCAGTCAGGTGGTTTCTAGACCTCTGAGGAATGCAAACAACTCATTCATAAAAGCACTTCTCCTAGAAAATCTGATGGTGAAAATGCAGATGAAAAATTCACCTCAAGGGTATATCCACCTAGCTCCCCTGGTGATTTAGAGACTTGGGGAAAATACTGTTTTCTTAAACTTGTACATTTATTATCTTTATAAAAGACATGTATGAATTAAAAACCATAAACCTAACCTTTCCCAGGAGCTCATGTCCTGGACTAAGAATAAAATCATCGTGGAAGAATGAGGAATTAACTCTGCTTATTTATTTTCCATACCTCTTGCTTTATTTTAGAAGTTCAAAAGCAACAAAGGGGTGATCTCAACTCTTCAGGAGCTCCAAGAGGGGAAACTGTCTGCTAAATAAGTAATTATATCTAAGGATGTGCTAGCTCAGAGAAGCCTGCTTCATTATCAAAGAGCCTGAGAAATTAGAGTTGCCATCTGGGGAGCTAGTTGTCAGAGGAGTACCCAAGAGGCACTGCCTAGCAACAAGCCAACGTGGAGAACCAGATGGCCATTTGCTCATAGGTCAGGATACAAAATCTAAACTTTGGCAGTCAAAGATGTTTTCAGAATAAACACAGAGAATGTGCCATCTCAGTCTAAATGCCCTCACATCTAAAATCAATAGATGCAGAGCCAAAATGTGGATGCTGGGCGTTTGGGTAAGATCCGAGCCAGAGACTGCAGCGTGACCTGTCTGGATGGGTTTTGGCTTGGCTTCTCTTGTAGCACTAACCTAGGGTGGCTTCTTCGCGTCACATTGTCCTCTCCAGTGCTGTCTCCCCCTCACTGGTACGCTGTCAGAGCCCTACCACAGAAACGATAGTCTGGCAAGATTAATGAAAAATAGGATATCAACTGTTCAGACTATTCCTATCGTCTGGGATAAGTGAGAAGAGGGTTCTCAGCTGGAGAATTTGTGGAAGGAAGTGTCTACCCAAAAAAGTTGAAGAAAGTTAAGGCTTAAAATGAGGTCTTTAACTTTTTTTCTGGATGCACTGAATCCGGTACGCACAGAGCCACCGTTTTTGATGGACCGTCTAATGTTGAAGGAAGCTGACCATCATCATGTTATGCTAATAACCCTGTGTTCAGTACCCTGGAAAGAATATGGGGAGTGCGATTTGGGGGGACAAACAAGATAATAAACTGCCCAACCCCCAGAACATCAGAAGCAGTCAATAACGCAATAGGAATGATATCAGACAGAGGACTGAGGAGAGACTTTCTGTGGTGGGGGTGGTCTGGGCTTAAAATAGGGACCCAAATTTAGAAATGTACTTGACTTTCATATTCCTCCAGAAAGGTATAACTGAAGTTCATTTATATTTTCTTCTTTCATTACTGTGGCTGGATTTGTAAGACAATCATTTGCAAAGTAACAATGCACACCATTAGAATATCATCACATTAAGCTACAAAATAATGTAATTTGTATATTGTTAAAAGGTGTGACAAAATTGCTTTGCAGTGGAAGCCAGTTTATTTTCCACATTGCATTTTTCAATGCAAATCCAAATCCACCTCCAAGTTTTAGCCATCCCCCAAATGGAGAACACTTGATTTTAGGTCATGCAAATTGCCCTAAGTGATTCATCATGAAGTTAAGATATTGAGTGATGCTCAGTGAATTGTTTAAAAATAGTTGTGGGCCTTATTTACAAATTGATAAGAAAGCACTTCTTAACTGGACAAAAGAAAACCTTTATTTGCTGTTTAGAAGCTTAAAGAAGTGGCAAAAATATTGCTGTTTCTGCAGCTGTGTAGCTTGAAACAAAGCTTGTGAGGCTGTTAGAGCTCAGAGAAGGAAACAAACACGTTGTTTCCTGAATTTGAGCTAAGCGAACATGCCAGAAATCAATTTTGTCTCTACAATTTGATTTTGTTTTGTTACTGATTTGCTGTATAATTGGCATTTTATAATTTCAACTGTTTTGTATTTATAACATGTTTCTGCAGAAATTTACAGAAAACAAAACACATTATACTGTATTCTTTCTGTAGATCATTATTTGTAAACTTTAGGGAATAAATAATTGAATTTTATAACATAGAGTGGTTGATAAAAACCCAATTCTGAATGACTTGGGATAATCCAGTTCACAGGAAAGAAAAAAAAAAGTAGCTCCATCTTTTATTTGAAAAGGAGGCAACTTGGCACTGAACCTCATGTACCTTTGGTGTTCAAATAATCAAAGGTCAATTGCTTTCAGGTGCTTGTTTTGATAGATTTTTTTCATGGTGTGTTTTGATTAAATGTCTGGCTGATTGATTGATGGGCCATTTCTCATTGGGCTGAATTGATTATGTAAGTGTCTGCAATAAAGCCACCATGTTGGGTATTTTGTGAAATCTGGCAGAAAGAATACAAGTTAGGGAGAGGGGTGGAGGTAGGGCTTATGGGTTTTGAACAATGTATAAAACTAGGGTAATGATACAATGACTGAGCCCTCATCTCTGCAAACTAAAAACTACTTTAGGAATTAGTAATAGTAGTTGCTGAGTGCAGATCATGGGAAAGGATCAGAATACATGAATGTTATTATTTTTATTCACTGGAATTAATGAGTCAACAAATTCTACGTACAATGGAAGAGGAAGATTTTATTTTTTCTTCCACACTATCTTCTTTTAGAAGGAATACTTGGACTTCCATTTTTGGTTAGGTGTCCGTTTGCTTTTATCTTCCCCTCTGGCATGTAAGCTCCTTCAAGAAGTAGATAATCACTTAGTCCAATGGTTCTCAAACTTTAGTGTTTCTCAGATTTCCTTGTAAGGACAGCTGAAACACAAATTGTTGGTGCCACATCCAGAAATTCTGTTTTTGTATGTCTAGGATTCACCATTTCTCACCAGCTCTCAGGTAATGCTCACAATGGAAGAACATGCTAGATAATAAGAAAGACCTCCAACTAATACTGTTTCTTACTGTTATGGTCTGAAATAATAAACATAACTTTTAAGTTTTACTAAATAGCTTATCTTTGCTTTTTCTCTGAAAAAGCACTTACTTGACAGTATATATGGGTTAATTTGTAATGAATCTGATTTTGGATATAATTTTATAGTTTTCAGGTCAAAGGAAAAGTTATTGAGGGGAAGGGTTATTTTCAGACCAAGTAGATTAATCATTTTTTGGAGATTGAACCCTTTGATATTATTTACTCTCTTGGCTATGGAAAAACAGCTTAGAAAGACAGCTATCCACTTCTTATAAATGGCTACAATTTATAAATAACTGGTAATTAAATGCACTTATAATAACAACAAACACTGCAAGCCTTTAAATGATTGGAATTAATCCTTTAAATGACCTTGGAAATGGAAATAATCATCAGTAACAAATACGGGAAAGTCCAATAAGTCAGTATGCTTTCTCCACAAAACTCAGTCTAAGTCACACGTAGAAAAATAAAATCTCATTTTTTTTTTTATTGAACGATAAAATACGAAGTTGCCACATTTTTAACCTTTAGGGACACCACAAATGCTTCATTCACCTGCCTTACCATTCTTTGATTTTTCACACAACAAGAACACATTGACCACTGACCACTTAGGCGTGATAATGATTCTAGGAGTGTTAGTGAGAATGATACTGGGAGCACAAACGACAAAGGGTTTTGCAGGTGACTTTTGTGTCTCTGCTTTTCCTTGAATTGCTGTTTTATTCTCTGTCATTAAATCAAAGTAAAAAGAAAAACTAGCAAGATAGGATACATGAGCATGTGGACATGAATGTACTCTCACATGGTAGGTAGATGTCAATTCCTTGCAATGTTTTGCATATGTTAGCATTTAAATGAAACAAATGAACTGTCTGAGGTAATGTTAGATAAATGATGTACAGAAGAATAAATGGGCTACATGTACTTGTATGACTCTATGTCTTTAAGTAACATCTAGTAAACATATTCTTTTCCCCCTTATAATCACTTGGTAAATTATGATTTTGGGACAAAATACTTTGATAATTAGAGGTTCATCAAAGTTCAACTGGCTCATCAAAGCTTTCCCCCAAATGATTTATTAATTTATTGTAATTTATTGTAATTCTATTTTGCTTCCTATTGAAATTCCTGTTTGCTCATTCAGGCTATTTTGTTAAACTTTTGCTACTTTAGTGTAATATATCCAAAAGCATTAGAATTATAAATTAGTTTAGTCAAGCAGTCACAAGCAAGATCAATATATAGAAAACATAATAGCATTTCAATCTAAAGTCATAACTATACATTTTCTTAGAAAGTCCTATTCATAGAAAAAAAAATCTATAAAATTTCTAGAAATAAATTTAGCATGAAAGCTTTAAGTTGTGTATGCAGAGATCATAAAAAAAATACTGAAAGACAGACGTGAACTAACTTTTGGGAGGGGGAGGTGTGATAGTTAATTTTATGCGTTAATGTGACTGGACTAAGAGACGCCTCGATAGCTGGTAAAACACTATTTCTAGATGTGCCTCTGTGTGTATTTCTTGAAGAGATCAGCGTTTGATTCAGTGGATTGAATAAAGATCTGCCCTCATCAATGTGGTGGGCAGCAGCCAATCCATCAAAGGTTCAAATAGAACCCCCCAAAAAGCTAAGGAAAGGTAAATCCCTCTTTCTTTGTTCTTTAGCTGGGACTTCTATCTTTTCCTGCCCTCAGACATCAGAGCTCTGGGTTCTCGAGCCTCTTACTCAGACTATACAAGCGGCACATGGTTCTCAGGCCTTTGGCCTCAGATTGAATTATTCCGCCTGCTTTCCTGGCTCTCCAGCTTGCAGGTGGGGGGACACCTCCATGCCATGTGAGCCAATTTCTATACTAAAACTTCACGTATTGATCTTTATGTATCCTCTTGGTTCTGTTTCTTTGGAGAATCCTGACTAATACAAGAGGTACGGCATGCCCGTGACTAGCAATTGATTCAACACTAGAAACACTTTAAATTGAGCTGTTCACACATCAGTTGTCTCCCTGTCAACTGTATGTTCAATTGAAACCTACCCAAAATTCCAACGTAAATCTGATAGATCTTGTTAAGATGCTAATATTCATAGGAAGAGAAAATTGACAGGAAAAATCAAAACTCTTTGAAAACGAAAATAATGGGAACATGCTTGATCAGGTAGGAAAACTTATTACAAAACTACAGTAACTAAACAAGTGTTAAACTGGTGTAAAGCAATCGACAAGTATGGTATTGGTGCAAATTAACCAATGGAGCAAAACAGCATTTTAGATCAGTCATTTGTACACAGATAAAACGTTTGTTTTCAGTATAAAAACCTTTAATAATAGAAGGTTTATCTCTCTCAGGGCAACATGTGGGCCATTGGGGGGGGAAGAAAAAAATATATATATTATGTATATAGAACAATTGGCTGTTCATTCAAATAAAAACTATGCATATATATTTAGTAGAGGATACAAACATAAATTCCAGATAGCTAATACATAAATATACAAAAAGTGTGTTTAAAACATCATGAGAAAAGCCACCTGACCGTTGAATGCAAAAAGGGCTTTACCATTTTCTTCTACTGTGTCACATAATATTTAGTTTTCTTTTTCTTGATAAGATTCATCTTAGCTTTCCTGAGCAGACACTTACCAGAAATCTTCAATGAAGCCAAATTCTGAGTGCTTCATATGCTTATATTCTACATGTTTAAGCCGCCTTTCTCACTGTATATATGAGCACCAAGGAGAATAGCTATGGTGATCCAGGACTCGGTCATGATTGAGCTGTATCTTTAGAGCCAGTTAGAAACACTTGTGATTTTTGTCTAAGTCAATGAAAGGAAGGGATGCTCCCAGTCATATTAGAGTATCACTTGAATCAGGGGACAAACATATAATGGCATCAGCTTCACATGATATCCACCTTAGCCTTATATTTTCCTCTGCAATTTTAACATTGAACAATTAGAATGATACGAACCAAGGTGGTTGTTTTTTTTGCCAAGAACGTTATTTGTCAAAAAATGGAGATTAATGTTTTATGAAGGCCTATAATAAAAAAGGAGGAAAGGAAGCACATTATGAGCAAGAAAAGCATGATGCAGCTGAGTCCGATTTATAACAAAACTGTTGCCTTTGTGAGGGGTTGGTGAATTTTCTTGGCTCTCGAATCCTATTACCAGCTTTCTGCATTTTGGAACCTCTTTCTGTCTGTTTTATTGACCTGGATCAAGCTTTAAGAAGTCAGTTGACTTAAATTATGTGCAATCTCAGGTTTCCTGCTCCATTTCAACTTCTGATAGCTGATAGTTCAAATGCATAAAGACTCTCAGGATTTTCTCTTATCTTCATTGCTCCATGCCTAGTTACCAGTTGTTTCAACATTTTATTTTGTTGTATATATTTTTGAATTTCATCTTTTACTTCTCTGATTGTGTAACATTTTTTTAATGTCATGGAGTATTTCTTTCTCACATGTATGTGTGATAAGACCAATGAAACATAATTTGACATTTTTTAAAGTGATCATTGACTTTATGCTTCCCATCTAAATGCTATTCTTATTCCTATTTCTATTAATAATTATTATTAATCATTTAAGCTATTTACAACAAATCTAGGCAGTACAATTTAGATCACATCTTTCTCTTCTTTCTATTTCTTACTTCGCTTTTATGATCAACAGCTGTTTGACCTATATGGTTTCATTCTGCTCTGATTTAATAAGCCTTTTGCCCAATGTAATAATGATTCCATTGATAAATAATGGCTCTGAACTCACTCTTAGTCAAACCTAAACCTGTTTCTTTGCCACAGTCAGCGAGACCCATTTCTATGCCTGTCTTTCCATCTCCTATCTCTCTCTTGCTCACTCAGCCACCTTCATTGGTGCTGGCTTTCTTGACGGTCCTTAG
>NW_017732708.1:190427-192434 GCF_001890085.2 Hipposideros armiger | reverse complement strand
TTACTCACGTGCGCCACTTTGAGGGATGTTAAGTAGCTATTTTCCCCTTCACCCCTTTTTTTTCCTAGTGATAATTCCACCTATTAAAACTACAACAATGTGTATCGGTCTATGACATAGAGTGTATATTTTATCCTAAAAGTTGACAGATCCTCACAAGTTGTTGTTCTTAAGCTGGTATCTCAGCTTCATTTACAAGAGATCATTCTAATGTTCTAACAGGCAAATGGCTGCCACACGGTGTGGAATGTGACAGGACCAAAGCATGCCATGGTTATTTACCTACTCAGCTCCCCTACACTGACCCTTGTGGTTAAATGGATCCCTAGGTCTTAGTCAGTGTTGTACAGAATCCTGTGTTGTTGATTGAACTCTCTGGAACTTCTCCAATATTGGTACCAAGGCCCTACAGGTAGAAAAGGCAAACACGTTTCTGGAATGTGTTGAACCCGATAAACATTATTTACTCCCTTTTGTAGGACTAAAAGAGTTCAATGTAATAAACTTGCCAACAAGGGGATAATTAGTCTCCTTGAAGGATATACATGTTAGGGACTAATGGTTGGTCTTTATGATAGCTGGTTGGCCATTGAGCAGTGGCAGTAACTAGGTCATCCTTGGTGAGCGGGAAGCATGTTGTTGCACTTTATGAGGCCTTCATCCATGCCACAATGATTACTTTTTATTCACCCATTGTGCCAGCACAGGTGGCAGATGACAGAGCTTGGCTGATGTCAAGTAACAGAATTGTCCTGACTATGCAATTGTTTAGTGTGTTTTCGGTGGTTAGTTCTTTCTGCTGGTTGTTAACGTGAGTTAAAACGACCCTTACCTTCATAACCATTACTATTCAATATATTCCTCTTCTTCTCCCTTTATTTTTCTTTTTTTTTACTATTCTTATTTCTCCTGTAAGACCCATGGCCAACTGGCTACCTTTGATTGAAGCTTGATTGTTTACATCCTCCATCATCATAAAGAAGCACCTATGAAGCTTGGTATGAGCTTGGTAGAGGAACTAGTGAAGTGACAATGGTGACATGTGGGATACTTGTTATACAGATTACTTGTGTCCTCTGGCCTTGCCAGTGTCTAATCCCATTTGCAATACTTGCATCCTGTACTGAATTGGTGCTTCCTCACTCAACCTATGCTNGAATTTCTTGATCACCTTATATGAAATGATCTTCTTCCAGCTCCTTCCCTAACACTTACCTGACTTTCCTCTTTATAGAGTTTATACCTACTTGAACATTATGTGTGAGTTTACTTGTTTATTGTTCTATCTTTCCTATGAGAAAGCAAGCTCTAAAAAACCAGGTAACCTGTTGTATTAATTAAGTATATTCTCAAGTTCTGTTACACTGGCTCAGCGAAGATGCTTAATAAATATCCTCAATGTCTGCAAAGCCACGGACATTGCTTATTGAATAAATGCCTAAATTCTTTGTTAATATAGACCTGGCTTCCTGCTATTTTTCAACTGAATGACTCTAGCTGTTCTCTTTTTTTCTAAGCTTCAGGTATAATGTTTACCAATAAGCTTTTATAAAAATTATATCAGAGAATACAAGCAAATAGTTAACCCAATGCACAATATATGCCAGTTATCATCTTTTAATTAATGTTAACTCTCAACCATCCTGACAAAACTGTGAGTTTTATGAGGACAGGGACCATGGCTTTCTTGCCAATGGGATACCCCCACTGCTTGGCTCATGTTAATAGCTTGATAAATATTGAATGAATGAATAAAAATGAATAAATGGATGCTTAAAGCAGAAAATACACATGCATATATGTATACATCAATACACACATATTTCTATACATTATACTTCTGTGAATGTACAATAATAAACAGTACATATAGCATTCACTATATAGTATATAATGTAGTAAGAGCAGTGATAGTTGGTCCTTTGACATGCTATGTTGGTATTATCAAAGTAAATTCACCATGTTTTATATGATAATCATAGATATTTTACTGTTTTAAATTTTTTC
>NW_017732708.1:177576-180997 GCF_001890085.2 Hipposideros armiger | reverse complement strand
CTCTCTGGACTGCAGGCTCCATCCCTTGGAATCAGAGGGAGAAATAAGTCCTTCCCATTCTCAGATTAAAGCCTGCTGCCTTAATTTGCCCCTGAGTGACTGATCCTGAAACATCACTCTGGGGAAACCACTACTCTGACTCCTGACTCATCCTGTGGCCAAAGGCCAGGGCAGGTGATCACAATTCAAAACTTATATTTCTCAAGCAGCAGTTAAAGCGTCCCTGAGAATTATTTTCTCTGCTTGAATAAGTCATCAAAGCGCTCCATTTTTTACCTGAGAGAGTGTCTATCCAGAGACCAACTTCAACTGCCTCCCAGGAAGGCAGAAGGTGCATATGGCCATCCACTTATTTGTTTTTTATTGTTTTTGCAACTGCAAAATTTTAAGTCAAAGACCTAACAAAAGAAATAAATTGCTTAGAACTTTAAGATAATAATTTGTCCCTGTTACATAAATGGGTATATGCTAATGCTGTATTTTTCTTTCTTTCTTTTTTGTTTTTGTTTTTTGGTAGTTCTTCAATCAATATATTAATATGTGGTCAGTTTTAAAAATATTCTACTTAAAAAAGTTCATGTAAGTCATAAAGTTGTCTAAAGTCAATGATTCTCTTCTGTATTGTCATATTTTGTTTTTATTTTACATATATTTTGAGAGGATATTGTATTATAAGTGGTGGCTGATTTTGTGATAGAAATAATTAATAATGGATGGAATTGATAGAGGAAATAAATATTTTTTGTAGATCTTAAGGTTAAAATAAACACTACATGATGATATTCTTTAGCGATATCAAATAAAGAATTGCCTAGCTAGTATTACTAAGAAGAATTCACTTTCTAGGCCTAGCCCTCAGCTACATGCTGTGGGTGAAATAATATTTAAATTTAACAGAAGCTTCTTGTTTAAAAAAGATCCAGTCATTCTTTTTAGAGATGCTGTATTTCTCATCAACCTGAATGTGCTTTCTTAAAAATCCTAAATTACTAGGTTTAAAAAACAAGGCAGATTAATTTTTTTGAAAATTTACTTCCTGAATGATAACCTATAGGCATTTCTTGGTAAACAAGGGTTAGTTTACTTGCTTTCTGCAGTGAAAAATGTAACTATGGCATGTGTTGGATAAAACAGGTTTGAAAAGGCTTCTTGTGTCAAATTAATCTTATTTATTTAATTGCACTAGTCTCAAGTTGACAGCACACTTATTTTAGGTCCGTATTGTATTTTAGCAGCCCATAAAATCATGCTCAATTATTTATATTCCTATTCTATCATAATTTCATCATACGACTTGCCCATTTCCACCAAACCGGAGTCGTTGTAAATTTCGCCCCCTTTGGATTTGCTCGTTTCCATTCTCCTGGAGCGGTTCTGCCTGGAGGAATAGCCGCTCTCTGTCTTCATAACAGAACCTATCAAAGTGGCTGTGCATCGTGGCCTGTCCACTGAAAGTTAGTCAAGAAAAATTGCTGATTGAAAATAATGTGCAGAACCACACTGATTATTGCTCCAGTAAATCTTTCTTTTTAGTAGCAAAGGGCCACTTGGTAACAGTGTAAAAGTCACATAACCACGGAGCTATAGTTTGTAATATCGCTTTCACTAAATAGTTCCTTCGAGGTCTCACACTGTGTTTTGAAAATATTTGTTTAAGAGAACATGGAAATCAGATAATAAATATACTCATGATTGTGTAGAAATGATGAAAACCCTTGGACTGTTTTATGGCGCCCTACCAGGGCCTTTAACACTATTTTTTCAAAATAATTTTTAGCTGAACTTCAAGAAATGTGACTTGATCTTGACAACTTAAAGATCAAGGCNTGATATTCTTCTGTTGGCTCCCATCTATCTTGTTTTGAGGAGCCCTCTGTTTTGTTAGGCTTCTCCATAGCTGCATGTGGATAGGAACCCCCTGACAGCCACTCTACTCTTATTTAAATTGTGATACCTGTGCTCAGTTCTGTTGGTAAATACCATTATTGCTTCTACCATTTAGAAAATCTATTAGCCCCATTATTAACACTATTACACTGCAATGTAATAGTGTTTTCTATTGTCAGTCATATAGAGAACAGTCACTTCTGAACTTCTCAACAATTCTGGTTCCTTCATATCCATGATTCTTTATTGCTTTGGTAAACAGAATGTCCCCTGGGTCCTACTGTGGGACACAATTAACAAGATGGTTTCTTAGCCCACTTCCCTGAATTTTGAAACCCTCCTCCAATGCCATTATAGTTCTGATATTTCTACTTCAATTGTTTATTTGTTTTTCAAGTTTTCAAGAGCCATCCTAGGGACATGTTAGTACTGCCACCATGAGTGTTTGCTAGGATTTGAAACCCTATATAAAAAGAGTATGTTCCCATATGGATAAGCTAATCTTCATTAAACTTTGTGGTGCATGCCACTTATCTAGCACCACAGAATTCAGTCTTATAAACAATCTTCTATTTCTTAAATGTATATATTAGCCACAACCTACAGTTTTTTCAGGTGATAATCCCTCTTCTTCCTTAGCAGGCCCAATGTATCTCTAGGTGGTGATTTGTCAGGTAACCAGTAGGAAATTTTGAAGTTAGATACAAAAGGGCTGTAGAATTGTTTTGTAAGCTATGAAGCCATTTAAAGCATCAACCTGACCTTAATGCAAAGAGTGGGGATGGGCAATATGCAGAGGATTTAAAATAATCATTACAACAACAACAACAACAAAAGAAATCAAAGAAGATCCCAAAACAATGTGCATGAACATGTGTTTTTGTACATGGATTTTTGTATGTGCACTCACGCACATACATCTTGTGTATGTATATGTTTATGTATGTATCTGTATATATAATGTGTTAATTCCAGATATTTTGTTCTAGTCTAAAAGATGATTCTATATACTTTCTGTAAAAGAAAGAGAGAAATTAAATTTTGATAAAAATATAACTCATGGAATACTACTAGGCAATAAAAAATGATTAAAACATATAGGTGGCAATACGATTATAAGACTTCTGTCTAAAGCAAAAGGGATCTCTTATCTGTAGTTGATGATGTTTGCCCACCTGGCAGCCTTTTCAATGTGAGTCCGGGTCAACAGTTTTATTTACTGGCTAGTTCTTTCTTGAATTACAATCTAAAACTTTGGATTTGTAGTTTACGTTCTTCAATATTCTCTCCTTCCATTATGATCCTAATCCATGTGGACATGGTATTTCTGTTTAATACAATAAAGTGATCAAATAAAACAAACCAATATATGAAATAGCGGACTTTGCAATTACTATACAGAATAATCTCAGCAAGAACAGGGGCTTCCATGTTGGATATGTTTCTGGGAAATATTGGATAGTGGAAAGAGGGCTATGGGGGGAAAATAGCTAGCCTGAGTTTCACTTCCTTCTGCCTAACTAACATCTTAGAA
>NW_017732708.1:173457-174891 GCF_001890085.2 Hipposideros armiger | reverse complement strand
GTGATGGTCTTGTATGGTCTCATATCAGTCTTCAATAGAGACACTAACATATATTATACATTGTCATGACAGACAGATGTTACATGTGTACTGACTCCTGGCATATTGAGGGAGCATTTGTTTTCAGTTTTATTGAGGTATGATTAACATATAAAACATTGTGTAAATTTAAGGTATACAATGTGATGATTTGCTCTACATACATATTGCTAAATAATTACCAAAATATGGTTAGTTAACACATCCATCAGCACACATAGTTACTTTCTGCCTGTGTGAGTGGTTAGAACAATTAAGATCTGCTTTCTTTGCAACTTTCAAGTATACAATGTACTAGTACTGTTTACTAGTCACCATGTTGAACACTTTATACCCAGAACTTTCTCATCTTGTAACTAGAGGTTTATACCCTTTGACCACTTTCACTCATCTCTCTCATCCCTGGCAACCACCAATCTACTCTCTGTCTCTGAGTTCTTTTTTAGATTCCACATATAAGTGTGTGTGATCATATAGTATTTGTGTTTTCTGATTTAGTTTAGCAGAACGTTTTCAAGATTCATCCATGTTTTGCAAACAACAGAATTTCCTACTATTTTATGGCAGAATAATATTCCATTGTGTGCGTACGAAGTCTGACAATTAAGTCCGCAAACTTGCCACCGTGCGCTTACATTGGCGGCCCTGTACAAACAGCTTGGTAAGGTTTCATAACCTTAGTATGTGCGTATATTCTTTATCCATTCACACATCAACAGGCAATTAGGTTGTTTCCATGCCATGGCTATTTTAAATAATGGTACAACAAAGATGGGAATGCAGATATCTTCTGTAGAGAGTGATTTCATTTCCTTTGGATATATACCCAGAGTGAGATTTATAGAGTACGTGGAGGCTCTGTTTTTAATTTTTGAAGGAATTCCCATACTATTTTCCATTATAGCTGCACCAATTTACATTCCCACCAACAGTGCACGGGGTTTTCTTCCCTCCATATCATCACTTGTTACTTATCTCATATTTTTTATAACAGTTATTCTAACAAGTGTGAGATAATACCTCATTGTGATTTTGATTTTACTAATGATTAATGATGTTAGCACATTTTCATAAACCTGTTGCCTATTTCTATGTCTTCTTTGGGGAAAAAAAAGTCTATTAAAGACCTTTGTTAATTTTTAATCAAATTATTTGGTTTTGCTATTGAGTTGCATTAGTTCTTATATATTCTGGATATTCACTCATTATCAGATATATGATTTGCAAATATTTTCTCCATTCCATATGTTGCTTTCCATCTTTCATTTTGTTTTTCTTTTTTGGCTGTGCAGAAGCTTTTAAGTTTTATATAGTCCTACTTATTGATTTTTGCCCTTGCTGTTTATGCTTTTGGTTTCAAATCCAAAACATTATTGTCAACACCAATGTTGAAAG
>NW_017732708.1:170542-171728 GCF_001890085.2 Hipposideros armiger | reverse complement strand
CTAGTATTTTGTTAAGAATTTTTACATCTATGCTCATCAGGGATATTGGCCTGTAGTTTTCTTTCATTATAGTGTCTTTATCTGGCTCTGGTGTCAAGGTAATGCTGACCTCATTATAAAATGAGTTTAGAAATGAGCATTATCTACAATATTTTGGAGGAGTTTGAGAATGATTGATATTAATTCTGCTTTAACTATTTGGTAGAAATCACCAATGAAACCATTTGATCCTGTGTTTTGTTTAAGTTTGTGATATTTTTTTTGAGGGTTTTGATTACTGATGCGATCTCTTTATTTGCTACTGATTTGTTCAGATTTTCTATTTCTTCATAATTTAGTCTTGGTAGGTCTTATGTTTCTAGGAATTTTTCCATTTCTTCCAGGTTATTCATTATGTTGGCATATTACTGTTCATAGTATTCTCATGATCCTTTGTATTTTTGTGGCATCAGTTGTAGTGTCTCCTTTTACATTTATGGTTTTATTTATCCAATTCCTGTCTTTGTTTTTCTCTTGGTGAGTCTAGATAAAAGTTCACCAATTTTGTATCTGCCTAGGAAGTGTCCTACAATGCATTGGAAGTTGGATGTCCATCCTGGTCTCACTTTTCCCAGTGAAGAAACTCTAGTCCCAGAAGTCTCAGTGCAGCACTGTTCCAGCCTCAGGGAGGGGCTGTGCAGTCAAAGTACAGCTGTTCCTCTGACCTTTCCAGTGCAGTCCTTTGTGGTCTCTGTGGTCCAGGGGATGCTTCAGTCTCACTTCTGGGTTCTGGGATTTTCACAATGGCGTTCTGTCTATGGATAGTTGCTAACTGGTTTTCTTGTGAGTGGGGGTCAAGTTGGGAATGACTTAGGCTTTCATCTTCATGATGTTCCTTGCTTTGTTTTTATCTAAACTTTGATGTGTGTGTGTGTGTGTGTGTGTGTGAAAGAGAGAAAAATATTATTTTCTTATGAATAAAGTGATATAACGTTTATCAGTTAACAATACTTGAGACTGAGATTTTATCCCACAACTCTGATATTGAATTATCATTTAATAAAACAAATAAAAAATTGTGAAATGCATGTATGCTATGCCCCTTAGAGAAATGCTTATGTTGTTCCTTTGTAAAAATGAACATAAGAAATTAAATGGGACAAAGCATTTTATTATGCAGCATTTTATATTAGAATTATTATTATCA
>NW_017732708.1:164784-167917 GCF_001890085.2 Hipposideros armiger | reverse complement strand
CTGAAAAGAGTACTTGACAACTGTAGGTTGATAGAGAATCTAACTATTTCATAATGCACCTGATATGTGGAAATTTGCTTATACTCACAGTTTCTGATTGAAACATTTAAAAATTCTTCAACTTTCATTATTTCTTTTTTTTTTAAACTGGAGAGAGTGTTAGAAGTGGTTTTAATGTAACAATACTGGGATTCCTACCTCTTGCTCTATGATAATCTAAAAACTTTACTAATAGAACTATTGGGTTGTCTGAAAAGTCATGGCATACTTTTTCAATGTTTTTTGTTGCAAAAATACATCATGACTTTTCCGACAGCCCAAGAGATATAAAGTCTTATATGCTGGTTTTGACACAATTTGTTTTAGGCTTAAACTTTTCAGTAGAAACCAGTTCTAACACTTTACATCTTTTTTATTGTGTACCTCTTAATTCCTTCCAAGACTGTTCTTTTCAATGATTCTTCACAAATATTCATGAATGCTGCATCTGTACTAATCTGAATGAAAATGCATCATCTATTAGATTAACTAAGATTTACTGTAATGATTTCACCTTCTTTTGATACTCATCTCTAGATCACTCTAATTTTGCTTCATCTTTTGAACCAAATGTGCTTCTTACATTCATAGTAGGCACGCCATTATTCCCGCTGAGCAAGAGAATTATGCTGAAGCAAAATGAAGCAGACCAGCACTTTAGGGCACATGGAAAATAGCACCTCTTTGCCACCTAAAAAGATGGGTTCCCATCTCTGCCATTTACAATAGACGGCCCTCATTTGCACTTTGAACTTATGCTGTTTCAAATGCCACATTTTGTCAGTCTTTATTCCAAGTTACTTAACAGCTAATAGGCATATTATAAAAGGTGAATTTTAAAAAGCTCAGAAATTCAGCGTGCACTATTTTGAGATGGCCGCTGCACGTATTACCTTATTTCTTGTAAGTGTTCAGGTTATTTTTATCAGTTTTTTTTTCTGAGAAAATATTATCCTTGTGTGCGTTCATACCGTACTTTATTCCCAACTTTCTACTTCCACCGAAGTGTAGAGGGAAAAAAAAGATAATAAAAGCACAGTTAAGAAAAAGAAGTATGACTAATCTGAATTTATTCCCACAATCCAGAAAAATAAAAAATGCAGTAAATGCTGTGCTTTTCTCAGGTCTGCCACGTTCATCATGGCTTACTGTGGAAACCTTTTCAACTCACCTCACATCATTCTGCAGGGCTTTCTGCCGGCCATTTTCGCAATCCTTCCCTTCTACTTATCTTCTTTTTGTCATTCTTCATTTTTCCCCCGTTTTCCTTCCTATATACAACATTGATATTTTCATTCTATCTTTTTGCCAAAAGGAATGAGGTTGTTGAAAATAAGTATGCTAACCTCAAATAGAAACTTTAAAATTCTGTCTTGGTGATAGTGTCCAACACTATTGTAATTATCTTTTATATATTACCTCATAGGAATCCTCTGATATAAGAACCATGTTATCCTCACTTTGCAGATGGAAAATCTGATAGGCAGATAAATTAAGGGATGTGCCCAAGGTCACATAGCTAGAAAATGACAGAATTCGGAACTGCACTCAAGTAGATCAGATTTAAAGCCTATGACTGAAACCCATTATAAAATGCTACCTCCCAGAAGTGAAAGTCTACAGATGGTGTGAACTTATATACTGAATGCAGCTATTAAGAGGAAATGTGGCATTACTTCAAAAATAAAAGCAATTTACATTACCAGTAAATTGTGTTACATAATAATATGTAAAACTTTTTCCACAGAAACAACATAATATTCAATAGTTAATGCTGAAGAATCATCCACATGGATCGTGTGGCTATCTCTGTCCATAGAACCTTGATTATTAGAACAAACATAATTCAAAGTATCACAATAAAGTAGTTGCTAGCTAACAACTGAAGACATCATAGTTTAATTTAAATCAAAGTTGGTTTAACAATGGGAAGATTAGCGTTTGACTATTTTCTAATGTAAAATGTTCCCAAGCTAGATGTTCGGAAGCCCTTGGAATCAGTCATATTAAGTTAAATTTATGAGGGGACATATAGCATCTTGGTTGAGATTCATAAATATCTTTGGGTTTCAAACCTGAAGGTTTAAGATTAATAGTGTATCCTGAGCTAATTTACCTGTATTGTCACAATGGCAGGATGCTCCCATCTTTATAAATGAGTCAGTAGGAAATTCTTAGCATTTCTTCACACAGCCATTTTGCATTTCACTTGAATCTTCACAAATGCTTGTTTGAAACAAAAGGGTTCTGTGCTAGAGAACAAGGAGGGGAAAATTTTGGCTGGATATTTTAAAATTCCATTATCCTGGTCAATATCTTTGATTGCATTGATCACAAAAAACCCCAAAGCTGCTGTGTAAAGCATTCATGTGAATATATTGTTTTGGTTTCAAAGGTCAGTTATCATCATTCAAGTATTAAAAGGTTAAGCTCAGTGATGTGGTAAACAACAATCCAGGAATAACATCATTTAAACTAACATGAAATCTAGGATATTATATGAGAATTGAAAAGATATAATACAATGTGATAGACAAGATAATCATGCTATTTTCCCAGTGGGTGGAGTTCATTTATCTTTATTCGGCTATTTCCTCATAAATATGCATTAACTCTTCTATGTCTTGATTTCGCTTTGCATCTCATCTTCTAACCATGAAAATCTTGATTCTTTTTACAATATTTACATCCATTCTATCAGAAATAATCTAATTGATATTCGTTAGTCATTATTATCTCTGATAAGTTGAGTATTTAGGGCTTTAGACCACTGGTAAACTCATAGATTGAATGTCCTTAGGTGAGGTGTCCTCTCACATTCTGAACACCAGCTAGATAGTGTGGGTATAATAACAGATTATGTCAAAGTCATTGCCTTTATGCAGAGAGTAAGGATAGGAACAGGTACTATAATCTTGCAAGGTACCTACCATGTTTTTCTTGTCCAATGTATTCACTAGAATGAATAGAGCATTGACAGAATCAGCTAATTGCACATTGTATTTCCAGCTTTTTAATCAAATTTTCACTTTAAATGATATGGGCTATTTACTATTGACTATTTTATTTGGAAATCAATCCCACACAATTTGCC
>NW_017732708.1:153113-156729 GCF_001890085.2 Hipposideros armiger | reverse complement strand
GCCAATGTATCATCTCATTTATTAACATGTCCATTCCCACCTCTTTTTGTTCATTCTCATTAGCAGTGAGAAGATTTCAAAGAAACTGAAAAACAATTATTTCTTAGGAGATGCTGAAGGCACATGTTACAGGGTTGAGGCAAAAGGTGTGGATTATTTTTCCTATCAGGACAATATGGAGAGGCCAATATTTTAGAAGTCTCAGATGCATTCACCCTGTAAGCAATTACATTAAGACTTGACCACGTTTTGTATATGGATATTTCCCCTTTAGCTTCTGTCTCGTACTTCAAAAGACTAAGTTGCATGAAAATGGAGGATTATGAAGCTACCTCTATTAAATAGAAAGCATGGAGTTTTTTTGTTTTTTTTTAAAATTATTGCTCTTTAGGCACAGATTATTAATGCTGTAATGACACTAAAGAGTATTAAATGCAAATTTGAAAAGCTCTAAAGAGTTTTATTAAGATAAGCAACATTTTATTGAGTCAGTTCAGTAGCTATTTTAATGAAAATCTGGCTAAATGAATCTCTGTGGAAGCCACCACAGATGTTGTGTCATGTATTTTGGGGAATCAGCAACTAAATTTGGCAGGGTGGTGAGACAGAAACTTGTAAGGAAGAGGGAAAGGTTGGAAGAGGTGAATTAGAGGACTATAATCTAGATTTTCAAACAATTTCCTCCATTTCATTTTCTGAAATTGCAATTGGGTATTGTACAAACCAATTACCTGTCTTTTGATACTAAATGACACCTTTTCTAAGTAAATGAATGGTGTTTATTATCTAATGAAGAAAAATATGTGTGTATGTGTATGTGTCTGTATTTGAAAGTCAAGAAAGGAAGGAAGGAAATAAGGAAAAAAGGCAGAAAGGAAGCAAAGGAAAAATCTAAAAAGAGGAAAAGTGGAAAAGAAGTAAGAAAAGAAGGGAAGACATGGGGGAGGGAGGAAGAAAGAAGGGAAGGAAGGAAGGAAGGAAGGAAGGAAGGAAGGAAGGAAGGAAGGAAGGAAGGAAGGAATTGAGGAAGGAAGAAAGAAAGGAAAATAAGGCAGTTTTTTGAATGGTGGTACTGACCTTGTCCCCTTAGCGTGACTAAATTTTGATAGACTTCTCTGGAGGACTGACCTCCCTTTGCTTAGAGCATTTGCTTTAGAAAATTTGAAATTGTTATTTCTTTCTCTGCTNGTACAATTCCTGTTTTCTTAAGGTATAGGTCAAATAGGTTTGGCAGATTGGTAGATATAATGAGGGCAGAGATTGAAATAAAAAGCTGGAACTCCAGCCTTTCTTTTGCTCTCATTTTCATTCTGTGACTAATCGGGGACTACAGTTGCCAGGTTCTGCAGAAATCTATATTCATCAGAGAAGGGAAGGCAAGACTTTATTTCAACAGAAATATCATTTTTTCTATACCAAGGCATATTCACAGACTTCACTGTGTACGAGCAAATTAAATACCTTAGATGAAACTATTTATCTCAGTGACTGCAGATTGCTTCCTTCTCTAACAAAGCTAAGAGTTTTCTTTAATTTTTGGATAATTTTATATCAAATCTGAAGGTATTTACTAAAAGACCACTACTTAGTTTTAAGAGATTGGGAAAATAAAGCAAAATGCTCTAGAACTAGTACACTGACAGTTAAATTTGTGGGATTTTCCCAGACCTACTCTAGAATTAAATGCATCTCCATATCTATTGCTCCTTACACTAAAATATTTTTATGCAATTTGACAAAACAGAAAGTATAAGAAAAATACACAAGCACAATGTATGTAGTTACAAAAGAGACATGCAGCATTTCTAAGTTTTCAAGGAAGTGATTTAAAATAGCTATCTTTTCTGTAAAGCTCAGCCTATTAGTTGACAATTTTGGAGCTGGAATTCAAACCTGAGGCTTTCTGGCATCCAAACCTATGTTATTTACTATGCCACGGTGCATGAAGAGTTAGACTTGTTCATGTTACTTTCTTGCTTTAACTCTCTCAGCTTAGAAATTTAGCTCAAGGACAGAGAGAGTGGACCTTTCTAGTTATATAGAAGCAAGACTTCTTTAACTCAATATTGGACATTTGAGATGGTCGCCTTCTAATACTATGGGATCTTTTCAAATTGAAGGACCCATGATAGAGGCCTGGCAATCTTCTATAAAACCTTCAGCAAGAACTTGGTGCTCAAAAAATATTTGTACTGCAAACACTTGTAAACCCATGTAACTTGACCATTCTAACCACCTGACAAATCAGCATTGTNTATGACCCTAGCACTATAGTCATCAAAACAAAATAAAACCAACAGAAGAGCTGTTTTGCATGTCAAGATGGCAAAGTAGAAGGAGGGTGGAATGCAGTGACATTTTTTTCACGTTTGAATCCTTAGATTATATTTGGCTTCTGTTTAGCATAAATTTGTGTCCTTCAATCTCAATAAAAAGAGTATGAGAGAGTCAAATTCATATCATCAGTACCATCAATTTAGGTGTGTAAACAGTGTAATGCGTTGAATTGTATCCCCTCAAAATCCATATGTTGAAGTCCTAACCTCAGGACCTAAGAATGTGACCTTCTGTAGAGACAGTCTTTACACAGGTAATGAAGTTAAAGTGAGGCCATCGGTGTGGGCCTTAATCCAATATGACTGGTGTCCTTATAAAAAGGGGAAATTTGGGCACAGTGACAGACATGAAGGGAAGGCGGTGTGATGAGACACAGGGAGGAAAATAGCCATTAACAAGCCAAGGAACAAGGCTTCACAATTCTCAGAAGGAACCAACCCTGTCAATATCTTGATTTTGTATTTTTAGCCTCCAGTGCTGTGAGAGAATCCAGTTCTGTGTTTAATCAATCCAGTCTGTGGTACTTTGCTAGAGCAGCCCTAGGAAAGTCATCAGCCAGTGACTAATAATTGAAAAGACCATGTCTGTGTCTCAGTGGAGACAGCTTCAAGTACTATGCAGAGTGTGAAGGCACAGCCAAGAAGGTTACATTTGGGGAAGAACTCCAGGACCATGAAGGAGGTCTAAGCATGGAAAAATGTCAGTGTTAGGTGTATGGGTACAGTAACAAAACAGGATTGGGATTTACTAGATTTGTAGTTCCACAGCTACTCAACAAATCCATGGCAGAAGAATCAAGACTCAGCCCAATCTTGAGCGTCCAAAGAGCTCATTAACAGGACTCAGGAGCATATCCAGCTGGGCATCTAACTAGTGAATGGACTATTGTGAAAGTCTATGCTTGAAGATAAGCCAAAGTAAGCAAGGAGAAATCAAATCAAAAAGGATTTTAGCCACAAATATTAAACTGAAAGAAGAACAGGTTCAAAATTTTAAGTGAAACCAAGGGTCTTGTTGGTTTATGCCATTAGAAGTAAAGTGAACATAATGAAATGCAGTTCAAGGTGGTTGAGTGGGGATGTCCCCATTATCTTCTACTTCACAGGGTTCATTGATAAATAAATGTACATAGGTCTTATTGGCTGGCATGACCATTCTTGTAAGCCATGCCATCAACTCTCATGTATTTTTATATTCAAGAACCATCCATTATTAATTTTTCACTGCATTCACAGTCCTAATGAATTGAATTTTGTGGAGGATAAAACCAAAAGAGAAA
>NW_017732708.1:120905-147258 GCF_001890085.2 Hipposideros armiger | reverse complement strand
AGAGTTGAGCTCGATCTCTTGCCCGTACTGCACGTTTTGACTGCCATTGCAATTACATTGCATAAAGTCTTTCTTGCTGTTTTTAATGCTGAAACTTTTTATTTACAGAAGGACCCTAGTGTGCAAAGCAAGACTCTAAGTTCTGGTCTTGGAATGTGCAATTGAGTCAGCAGGTAACCTTGAACTAATTACTGAACATTTTGAGGTATCAGCTTTTTCATGTTTCATTTGAGAGTGCCAGTCTATAAGTGTCTCTACTGGTAAATGATTAGCATTTTGAGTGGGACGGTTATTTTTTAATTAATTTTTTACTTATTAAATTTATTGGGGTGACATTGGTTCACAAAATTATATAGGTTTCAAGTACGCATTCCTATAATACATCATCTATATATTGCATTATGTGTTCACTGCCCCAGGTCAGTTCTCCTTCCATCACCATATTTTTTTTTTTAGTTTGTACAAGTTTACTTTTCATATGAATGACTTTTCCAGCCAAATTATTGTGCATACTTAAGAGTTCTAATAATATGCTCAACAATTATTCAAATCCTTTTTATATTTTCTAAGAATGACATTTTTATTACTTCTTTTCTAGGGCTGTTTTGAAGTGATCACAATAATGCATCTTGTTTTACTTCTGCTTTAAAAAAAAACTGTTTCATCATTTTGCCATTAAATGAGTTTATAAAGTAAAATAAAAGTACCTCTTACTAAATCTAGAAAGTTTCCTTAAATTGCTAGTTTATTAAGTGTTTATCACCATCATGTTTGATAGATGTTCAATTATATGGTTTTCTGCATCCATTGAGATGAATATAAAAGTTGCCCTTTGTTTTAAGTGTATGAAAGTCAAACTGGGACCTAGCCCTTTTTTTCATGAGTGTGACCTTGGATGAATTTTCTCAACAGTAAAATGAGGATAATAATGCTTTGAATCAACCGGTTTTGACAATAGTTTTAGAACCACATAGATGCTTAAAAAATGCTAATTGCACATATTTCTTATGTTGACCCATTTCACCCCAAAAGTTGACATGTGTCCTTAAAGCTAACTGACAAAATAGATTCATAATAATGAACCATTTTCGGCTTATTGTAAATTGTTGCTTAGTTTTTACATAATTGTTATTACAAATTTACACATTGTTGTTCAAGATACATATCTCAGGGAGGTTAGAAGGGAAAAGTTGAGGCTAATTCTTTCTTGTTACTTTGTGTTTTCAACCTGGGTAGTTACATTTGGAAGGGATGCTTTGTTGAGGTGATGGATGTAATTGTGGGTAAATTTATATTCACACATTTCACATTAGGTCATGAACCGAAAGGGATATTGTAAGTTTGAGTCTAAATCCAAGAGACTGTCTTTTTTTTTTCTATTGATATTTGTCAAGTAGTGATATAAGCATTGAAGATGGAAACATAATTTTTGTTGCTGTTAAATTCAGAGAAATCAGATTATAGCTGATGTAATTTAGATGTTTGGAGAGGGGGATTGTCTGATAGCAAAATCTAATATAGGTAGCATTCAAAGTGGAAAGCCTCTCTCAGGGGGCTGACCTGCATCAGGAAATTTTTTTTTCGGTGTGATGATGCTGACACTTTTTCTTTTCCCTGGAAGTGTTTTGTTGGAGATGACTCAGATTTCATACTTAGTCTTAACTGGGAATGGGAGGTGGAGCAGGAGACAGCCTTTCTCCCTGACCCCACTACCTTTAGTCGGAATTAATGTCTCCAACACTCAAAGGTGCTGCTTCAGTTTCTATTTGTTAATGATTAATATGTGATGGATACCATAATAAACACCTTGACACTTGCTTCATTTATTGGTACTCCATGTGGCAAAGTAAGTGTTATCCTGCTCATTTTATAGAAAAGAATGTCTAAGACTTATAAAACATAAATAACGTACCTCAAGCCATGCAGTTTAAAGAGGGTGAAGGGGACTAGATCTATCTAACTTTAGAGTTTGTGTTTTTTTATTTACTATATTAGAAGGCCAAATTATAGTAGTCACTCTGCTGTCTCTAGAACTTGATAATTAGTTTCTTCGTGGTGTGTCAACTTAGTGTCTCCAAGGCACCAAGCCCATCTCTAAAGGTTTGCTGAGTTCAATTTGCAACAGCTGAAAATTCCTAAGGTTAACTTGAGAAAGATGGAGGATTTACATTGTAGATTTTGACTTTTCAAAGAAAAGAAGCCACTGAAAGAGTGGCTGTTTTTTTTTATTTTTAAACACCTTGCACTCGTGCCTTTCTTTGAAGCACTGGCCTCTCATTTCTTCTCTAATCTTGAATATCTGGTAAAGGAAAGACTTAGCAATGACGATTGGGAGACAATAGCTCTGTTTCTGTCAGTATTATGTAAAAACTGTAAGCTTCTTGAAAACGTAAAATTTTTTGGTCAGTTTTGAGCAGAATTCATCAAACTTGATACACTTGGCTACTGCAAATTTGGTTTGGATATCCATTTTCCTTCTTTTTGAAGTGCGCCATGAAAACCACCTGCCATGACAGGTATGATTGGATAAAAGAATCAACCCATAAAATTGAATAATCATAATCCTAGATATATGATGCGTAGTTTCAAAGAAGTTTCCAACTTCTTGCATTTGATATGGGCAGTTACATATTTTGTCACTTTTTAAGATTTATCCTGAGAAAATGCCTTTTAGCTCTATAATCTTTTCCACAAAGTTATCGTGAGAAACTTGTATGCACTGTTTCCTTTGGAATCATACATTCTGAGCACATTTATCTCTATCATTTAAGAGGCAGGAAAAGTTACAGTAGCATTTAAATAAATCTATAGTACATTTTAGATAATCTCTCAACTCATCCTGTTTAGGACTTATTTCTGTAACTGGTTCTTTCTCCAAATCACCATACAACTATTTCCAACTTTCTGAATTCTCCTTAAATTTCAAATCCTTTCTTCTCCCACCTTATTCTTACAAGATGAGTTCATCTATTTCTTAGGGAAAAAAAAGGAATAAAATAGAAATTATGAGAAAACATTTCCCTCAGTCTCTTGTCCCCAAAGTTACAAATTTATATGAACCCTCCTCGCTTGATCTTTCTTCCTTATTTCTTATAGAAACAATCGTTTTCCTCTTGAGCTGAAGAAAGTTCATTTTTCTGTCTGCACTACTTATTCCTTGCTTCCAACATTTTCAGAGAAAAAAATAATTATTTCCTCCATGTGTATTCAACCTATTACTTTGCACAAGTGTTTTATTTCCATTGAGTCTTATACATGCATCTATCTTTGTGTTCTAACAAAATAAATTAAAAATGTAATGAACAAATTAAAAAAAAATCCTTTCCTGCACATGGCAGGTCCTTCTGGCTAATAGTATCTCCCCTACTGACATAACCAAATTCTCAAGTTGAAACCATGCTCACCGTTTCTACTTCCTCACTTTCCAGTCTTTGGAAATTGGACTCTCCATGATTCCAGTAAAATGTGGCTTTCATGATCTAAACACTGTTAAGCTCATGTGTTAATTATAAAGGAAATAATAAAATATATAAGTTGAATCAAAAAGTTAAAAAGCTTTGGGAATTCATTATATTATATAAAAGTACTGACCAGAAAGTCAGTAGGTGATAAATAATGCTTCTTGAAAGATTGTAGAAAAACTGACAAGGGAAAAGCCTTATGCCATTTTTACAAATAAATCTCAGGAGAGTAAAGGAGAATAGTTGGTAAACAAACAAGGGAGCATGTGACTACATGGAGTAAAAGATCCAGTACTAAAAAGAGAACAATGAAAATAAGGCAAAATCTGGACAAGAAATCAAAATTAAGTCACTGCTAGGTTTACAAAATCACAAACATGATTATTCATTATCCTCTCACTAATCACATTTTAAAAAGTCATTAATGTGCTTGCCTGCAGAAGTGTGTTTTGGGTTACTGACAGAGCATGAACATTATTTTAGTAGTTGGCAATGGGATAAAGAAAAAGTGCACATGATGTATAAATTAAGAAGTAACAGGTCAGGAAAGATTTTGGAATCCACAGATGATGTGAAAGTTGCAACAACAGGTCCTAAGATGCAGAATGCTGCCTTATAGGTCACTCTGTGGAGGCGGTTTTGTTTTCAACTACCAGAAGTGATACTTAGCTTCATTGGGTTTGAGATTATTAGTTATTAAGCTTTCAGCCATTTTCCATTGGGTGCTCAGGGATGACCCTGTGCCACTAAAGGTCTTCCAAATGTTGACATCCAGCCTACGTCACATCGAAGGGGTTGATTCATTCTTCCAATATTGACAGAGTGCCTCTGTATGCCAGGCCTGGCGCTGGATCTAAGGATACATGGGTGAAAAAAATGTAAAGATCCTGCTCCTTCTTCACAGCACATTGAGACTAATAGCAGAGGTATATATTACTCCAAGAGTGACAAAAAATATACAGTTGTAGTGTGGTAAATTCTACAAAAGAAAAGCATATGCTACATTGTGATCAGCATAATAGGACAATCTGAACCCTGGGACTTTTTCAGAAGGCTTTCTTCAAGATAAGACATTTGAATTGAATTCAGAAAGATACATATGAATGAAATAGAATATCAATCAGGGTCCAAGGAGAAAACAGAAACTACATAGCAATCTGAGTAGGAGAAGTATTAAGAACTGCTGGCTATTACAGGGGATTGGAGTAATGAGGGACTGGCTAAGAAGTCAAAAGAACTCTAAAAACATAATGATATATGGTATCATATGCTCTAGGATAGAGCACCCAAGAGAGTTCCTCACATGTCTACCAGCATGGGGAGCCAAGCTTTGTCAGAGAGTGCACAACTCTAGCTGGATGACAGAGGAGCAGCTGAACTTGCCAGACATCGACCATCTAGAGTGCCAGGGGAAGCTGTTCATGGAAGGGTCTCCCTGGAGCTACTTCTCTACCAAAACCATCTGTGGAGGCTGCCAGGTTCATGTGTTGGTGCTTGGAGCTGACCTCTGTGCATACAGGAACCATGTGCTGGAGAAGGTGCAGGTGCTGGCATCCCTGGCACTGGAGAAGCCATCCGCACAGCAGACGCTGGACCCTGGGGATGACCCATGTCCTGCAGGAGCCTGCTAAGAAGAATACCTCAGAACAGGAAGGAAAGCTCTCTCTTTCTGCAAAATCTCTTCACCACCCTGTACTGATAAAGCTTCACATTGTGCCAGCTGGCTAAGAATAAGTTTCATGGGCCCAGCTCCACGCCCAGAGCAGGCAAAGAAGAGTACATTGGGACCTGAGAGATAGTAAATTCATAACTGGCCAGGGGAGTGATTGTGCAGAGGCTCTGAGCAGGTAAAAAGGTACATTGGAGGAAATTATGCATAGTTTAATACTTGTTATTTTCCTCTTTAATTCAAATCTGCATGTAATTCAATCTTCCATAACTTGTAGAGGGAGTTAACATACTGAGGTGCAAATGTTCATGAGTCACGTATATTTTGAAGAGTATTTACATTAATCATAAGACTGGTGCAAGTATTGCCCTACAGTCCGTGAACAGAGAATAAAGTCCTGATGTAGCTGCCACTGAAACCTCCAAAGAGCCCTCAGCATGTCACAGGGCTGGAAATGAATAACCTCAGTGACCTGGACTTATATCTGGAACTGTGGTTCAACCAGTAGTTTTATGTGACCACCACTGGCAAAGCGACTCATTCAGATAAGAAAGATCCTTTCCTTCAGTTTATGTCCCACAATGTAAGTTTGAGTATTCTCTTCAACATATAAGGGAGAATTTAACCCAAACAATTGGCTTGCAATAGCGTTAGTTAAGTCAAAGATGTAGTCTGTAGTGTTAAGGGACATTCGAAAGGGACATTTTGCCCCTCTGATTTCATGATTGTCAGACAACATCATTTGCCAGTTCCTGCGACTGTGAAGGCTATGATTAGTATTCAAAACACTGGCAGTATGCAAGCTTATCTATCCTTAATGATACTTTTTTTATATATCTGATTAACAAGAGGATAATGAATCTAAATAGTTTTAAAAAAATTCCTGAGGTATCTCTCCACATGCATGCACTGATAGTGATGGAATAAAACTAAGGATGAGCCTAGTTTTTTAAAGCTGTAGTCAGTACAACTGTTCTTAATCATAGAATTTTTCCTAAACTTTGTTATTTTCTGATTTTCAAAATGACCTAAGAGAATGATGACAAGAGAACAATATAGATGCCATTTTCCATGAATTTGTTGCATAGAGTTTTGGACAGCATACAGGAAACATGTTCAATAGATTTTATGCCATAGATTTGCCACATATGAAGATGCTAAACCTTTTATGTTAAATTTGTTAGGAAGGTGAAAAATAGGGGGAGGGATTTTATGTACCTGAGTAACTATTTTTCATGCCAACTACTTTTTCTAGTACAGTAGTTTATGATGACCATTTAATTGACTTGAAGTTGCTCTTTTCTTTACCTATTTTGAAGAAAGGTAACCTCAAAATTGAGAGAAAATAGAGAACTATTTTTAAGGATATTGAAAACTACTTCCTGAAAATCCAGCTCTATCTAGATTATATACGAAATTATATATATATATATATATATATATATATATATATATATATATATTACTTTAAATAGCAGATTGTTCTAAATAACTTTTCTATTAAAATTGAAGATAAATTACCCTGTGAATGTTTTGCTCATTTGTCTTATCAACTAAGTAAAGGGTTTTTATGAGGACACTCCCCTAAGAGCATCTACATACCAAAAATTACTTATGAGCAGCTTTTCTATATCAGCGTATCTCGGGCAGCTCACTGTGTACATAACATCACTCATTCATTCATTAAATATATATTCAGCACATGCTAACTTTGCCAGACTCTGGATTCACAACAGAAACCCAAACACACAACATCATGAAACTTTTAGTCCAATGGACAATTTTTATCACCTAGTCTTTAATAGAAATGTGGAGGGGCCGGCCAAGTGGCCCGATGGTTAAGAACTGGCTTGGGATGCCAGAGGGCCCAGGTTCGGATCCCACATATGAGGGCCAGTGACACTGCCCTCCACAGCTAAGATGCTGAACAACAGCTCAACCTGGAGCTGGGCTGCCGTGAGTCACCGGCGATGGTGTAGGCTGCAGCCCCTGCTGCAGTGGGTTGCCATGGGCTACCGTGTGTAGCCAGCAGCCAGCGTGAGTGGCCAGCAGCCGCAGTGAGCGGCCGTCCAGAAGCCGGCGACTGATCTGCCTCACCCGGGAAGAGCGCAATGATGGTATCAACTTGGGCCAGTGAAGCAATGTCCTCCACAACTAGACTGAAGAACAAAAGGACAGCAACTTGTCTGTTCCCCTACCCCCGATTCCCCAATTAAAAAAAAAATCTTAAAAAAAAAAGAAATGTGGAGAAGATAGATGCAAGATGAATGATATTGGAAAAGAATACTTAGATAGGATATAATTGTGATTAAGGTTTTGGCTAAGTGAAGTGGTTGAAACCTGAGAAACAAGAATAATGCATATAGAATCTCATAATGCAAATATTTGAAAGATAATAAACCACAGGATTAGGATATAAAAGTATTTGGACAAGACAGGGAGATGAACCTAAGTTTACATGATGAAATGTAGCTGGATTTAATGCAAATTCTCATGTCAAATAACTAACTAACTAAGTAAATAAATAAACAAACAAGCTTTAAATACAATAACTATACAAATACAGAGGAAAGAAAGTTGTATTGGTTAAAATATTTGACAGTTTACTGGCAGTAAATTCAATATCAGGCAAACGTGAGTCATGTTAATAACGTGAGTCATCATAAGTCATAAGGCCAAGCAAAGTCGTCTTGATCTTGGTTACACTGATAGGAATGAAGAATAAAAATGTGGTAGGAACACAGAACAAGGAAAATGATGTGTTATATCTGTCATTTGGTTAAGTCTAAGTTTGTTGAGTCCAAAGTGCCAGACTTAGAAAGAGATTCACAAAATGGAAGACATTCAGAGCCGAGGAGACTAGAATTGTGAAGGGAATGACAGCATAGCCGGTGAAGCCTCCTCCTTAAAGGAACTTTGGATGCTGACTCTGCAGGAGAGAAGGCTCCAGGGCAACTTCAGGACTCCTCTTAAATACATCCAGAGCTTTTGTGTGCAAGAGGCATTTGATTTCTTCCTGGTGGACCCAAGGCTTCAAACTGGAATGAAAATGTGGGAACTCTAGGGAGCATAATTTTTGCCAAATGTAAAGAGGAATTTGGTATTAATAACACTCACAGATTCCCAAAGATAACTCAGACTTCCTTTAGAGAGGTGAGACCTCAGGCTGTAATATTTTCTGCATTACTGAAAGTGTTCAGGCTCAGAATGGACAAGCACTCCTATGGGAGGTTGTTAGTTGAGGCCGGGAGGTGGGGAGGCTGGAGAAGAGGGGAGTGGTCAACATCAAATCCAAGCTGGACTATATGCCCCTAAAGATCTCTCATCCCTTACCACCCTGAGAATCTATGCAAAGTTCGTTTTCATTCTGGCCACAGAGCATAGGTATGTATCCACTTAGCTACATTTCTCCAAAAGGGAAGCTGCATTTTTTTTTCTCTTTAGACATTAAAATCTTTTTATTTAGTAAAGTTACCTGAGAAAATTTTTCATCTATCTATCTATCTATCTATCTATCTATCTATCTATCTATCTATCTATCTATCTACCTACCTACGTATCTATCATCTATCTATCATCTGTCTATCATCTATCTTCTATCTACCTATCCTTATCTATATGTATGTATACCTTTAAAACATAGCTTAACCGTAATTTACCTCATGAAAAGTTAATGAATTTAAATATGGCTATTTAGAGGTCAATTATTTTGTTTTTAGCAATATTAGCAAAAAAGGAATATCAAAATAATTTCAATAATGCAAAAATCTTTTCTCCCCAATCATAGAACTAAGTGAGCTGGTAGTGAAGTAGAATCTTAGTAATTGACTCTGGTTTTTAAACCTGAAAATGTGGGGGCCCAGGCTCCCACCCTGACAGAAAGATCCTCACAAGGGCCTGGACCAGCCGTGGGAAATGTCATCTTTGCTGTCTCTTCCTTGGTCACCACATGGTGCTGCTGGGTGGGCTCCTCCTGCATTTTCAGGCAGGGTGGCCCAGGCACCACAGAGATAGGCCCCACTCCCAGTACTTCCCACTGATGTGCCTTCAGGGATCTTGGCCGGAAGACCGAATTCCACCCTTTACTTCCTGTGTGTTAACAAAGATGCTCTTTTTGACCTAATTATTCAAGTACCACTGAGGTCTCTTCTGGATGAGGCCTCAACCTTGGCCTGTAAAGATTTCAACAAACACTAACATGGTTTCTAAAAGTTCAAGACTGCATCCCTGGGCTGCGCCTGGCTTCCCTTAAAGTGCCTGCCTGAGAAAATCCAAGGCTGCCCAAATCATTCCCCGTTTGTGCCAGCCAACACCTGAAGATCTGGTCCTTTGTCCCAGACTGAGATTGTAGGAGCCTAGCTCTGACAAGCACCAGAAAACCCAGGTGGGTTTTACATGAATCAACTCACACTTCTAAACTTTCTGTAATATTTCAGTTTCCCGACTCTGCTCAAGTCACAGACATTCCCCTGTCTGTTTCCTCATTTTCCCTTCAAAACAACCGGCCATATCTGTACAAACTGAGGTTGAGCTCATTTCATTCTGGACCCTTTTCCCCACTGTAATAATGTTATGGTATATTGCTGATTAAAATCTGTCCTTACCACTTTAACTAGAGTCCAGCTTTGTTTATCTTTGACAGTATATTAGGAATGAACATGATGTCAGCCTCATTTTCTTAAGTCAACTCGTTTAACACTAATGTTGTTTATGCACATGTGGGTTACTGTATTCTGATGCATTCTTTCCTGATGGGCATGGCCCAAATCAGAGTTAATCGTGAGTAAAATCAAAGCTTCCTGTAGGAAACTGAGATTGAAGAGAGAGTTCTCTTCCTCTCCTTTCTCCCTGCCTCTTCCTCCCTGCCTTCCTCTCTCCCTTTTCCCTTCCTGTGTTAGAGTATTTTAAAGGTGTTTAGTCTGTTGCTTTAGGAGGTGGGTGGATGCACCACATGGAGGCTGCTTTGCAGCTGAGCCTGTTTGTCTTCTTAAGTGGAGCTATGTTGTCTTTGTGTTTAAGTTTCTAATAGCCAATATCCCAGTCTTCAATGCAGTTTTGTAAAAATATCTCATTACCTATTACGTTTGCTACAAGACTTAAAGGGAAGAATTCTTCATCCAGAGTGCTAAAAACGGAGCAGTGATACTCCTCCCGCTGATGGCAATGATTTCTATAAATGCATGTTCAATATATAGCTACCTCTCTTCTAGCTGAATCCTCTTTAAATATTTTAGTTGGTTAACTAGTTTCATGCACACAACATGACAAGAGCAAAAACGGGCTTTCTTACAAGAAAAATTAGAATCAGTAATGCCAAAAATAGATAGTAAGACCGTCATAGCACAAGGTACAAGCATAGCGCAGAGATTCTGCTTCATTATTTTAAAAAAATCTAAATTAGTAAGTGGATGTTATATGTTTAAGTTATAGGATATAAAATTATTCCTACTGCTGATCTCTAATTCCTCTGCAGTCCAATGCATTTAATCACAAAATATGCAAAACATAATTTTCAGAAATAGAATGTAAGCTCTTAAGAAGAGTGACAATTGGTGACAGGCACAGAAATAACTTCCAGTGGCCAAGAAACGTAAGTGCAGCCCAGGTAAGTCAGGGCTTTCTTATTTAGTCATGTCAGCCAGGAAGTTTTCTGCTTGAACTTGGAACCCTGTGGATTCATCATTTGCTGCTCACTCCAGGGAAAACTGTAGAATAAATATGTGTAAACTGAGGCAGCTGTCCAATTTTGTTCTTGTTTTTCTTTCCTAATAGGCTAAGACCTGTGGCACTGAACAAACATGGTGTGGTATTTTGCAACCCGAAATTTATAATAGAAGACATTTACAAAGTCAAGTCTAGTACCTGGATGATTAGATGAACCCGAACCTCACATTTAACTGTCCTTTGTCCCATGCACACCCTCATTTAATCTATTGATATTATCTTTGAATATTTCTCATTTCTTCTCCTAATTTTCATTTTCTCTATTCTATTAAGGCTTTGAAGGGAAACAAATTTTTGCCACCCTGATGCTGCCTTTTGAGATGTTGATTTTAAGCTGGTTATTAAGAAAAAAAGATTCAAAAAGAAACTTTGAACCTCCCCCCATGCTCACTTCTGAAATCTAGTACCCCACTCTCCCTCTTCCCCTTTGTCCACAAATATCATATACACCCAGTTTCGCCTCACTGTCTTTGGAATTTTCATGCATATGTGAATTTTCCATGTACACACATTAATTTTTTTTATTTTTTCCTATTAATCTGTCTCTGTTAAATTAATTATTAGCCCAGCTAGAAGAATTTAGAAGGTGGAAGGACACGTTAACTTTTGTAGCCCCCAGAGCCTCAATACCTCAGGCTGTTACATTTGTTTGGCTGCTTCCACTCTCTGCTTCTACTATAATTTTCATATTTCACTATCAGATGAAGCTTCTGAAGCTCGGATCTGATGGTTTCTTCTTTGAACAAATATTCTCAGAGTGTCCTTCTCCCATGGTCTACAGCAAAAATATTCAAATTCATCCTCGTTTAAGGTCTCATTATCCAAGTCTCAAAATACTTGTTGTATATTATTCTCCTGCAGACGTTTTTCCTTTCTTTGTGTGGTGCCTGAATCACACCACTTGTCTTACCATATATTTCATAAGATTCCCCATTCCTGGTTGTTTTCTTATTATATTACCCTTACTTGAAACACCTTTCTACTTTATCCTCAGAGGTATAAATTCTGTTCATTTTTTGTCATTGTGCCCTACACAATCTACCTGCTTATTATAGGCATGTGATAAAACCCCAGTATTTAAAAATGAATAAATTCATTTTTAAAGAAATTTGAAAAGCACAAAAAGGTGAAGGAGAATGTAGTCAATAATATTGTGATAATTTTGCACAGTGACGTATGATTACTAGAATTAGTGGGGTGATAAAAATTTTTATATATAAAAATGTCAAATCACTATATTGTACACCTAAAACAAATGTGACTAATAAAATATTGTATGCCAACTATACTTTAATTTTTAAAAAAATTAAAAAAAACATAAAATGCAATAGTATTTTAAAAATCACTATGTAGTCACCATGTTATCAATCAAACATTTATTGAAAACCTTTATGGAATGGAGCTGTATAGATTTTAATGATAAAAAGATAAAGATAATCAAACATGATCACTATTATTAAGGCTCTCACAGACTAGTGAGACAGATATATTTGAAAATCTGCAAGTTATCATATATATTAAACTCTTAATAGGATAATTCATTAAATCAGAAGTACTCTCAATTTTTTTAACAATATGGACTTTTCATTTTTGCAGCTTTTTCCAAGATAAGATGCAATATGATGTTATCTTGCGTAACGTATAATACAATTGTATCTTGAAGCTATTTATTTTATGATACAGAATCAAGGCCCTTTTTAATGGGGCCTTCCTGTGCTGATTTATTTATTATTTATGACCACATTCCTGCTGAAGGATTCCAACAGAAATTGGTTGCAAGGGAGTTGTAAACAAAGATGAGTGAATCACATGCTAGTTTAAAATGTAAGCCTGTGTGAATGAGTGCCCATTTGTGGTTCTAGGGAAAACAAAAACAAAAAAAAGCAGTGTGTTTGCATTGAGTTAGACCATGCGACAGCCTTTTTATAAAAATGTCACAGCTAAATTATATTTAATGTTATTAGTAAAATGACCCTCGCTTCAGCATAGTAGTTTAAATTCTGCTCTGCTCCATATAGTATAGATATATATGACGTGTTCTATCTCCACAATTAAAACAGTGCCAACATTATAATATATCGTCATATGTGCAGGTAGAAAGTGATCATCAGTATTACTTTATGGTCAAATTTTATTTAGAAAAGACTAAAGAAGTTGTGAAGTCTGAAATCAGATGATGCATCAAATTAATGTTTTGTTTATATCATTAATTATTTGACTTATGTCCGCTATAGAAGTGATCAGGATTTTTTCAGTTCATTTGGAATAGGCTCTAAAATTTACAGAAAGAAAGGGAAAACAGCATTTATGGATTTTTTACAGTTATATCTATCTTACTTATTAGCTTAAATTATTATATTTATTTACCCTATTTACCACTGCATGTTAAGAGGTTGACTCCCTATTAGTAAACCTGTATTGATATTTTACATATAGTCCTGTTATCTTCCTGCAAAAGGAGGAAATAAATAGGGTTAATGTTAGTCCAATTTTCCTATTGTTTAAGTAAATGATAAGTTTTTTATGTTTTTCTCATGAATTTTCTTTTTCTAAATGCCTTTCCTTGGAAATTGTGCACATACCAGATTGGATTTTTTTCCTATCATGGCATAAAATATGAGATTACAATTTTAGCAATGGGTCAGATGGCATTTGGTATCAATTATTTTATAAATTAAGAAATTTAGGAAAATTATACTGTTTTAGCCCAATATCCCAGGAGTATCTAATTGGATTTGGTGTAAAAAGTACATAGTAGTAAAATGTCACTTTATTCCTATTTATCATTATTTCTGATGTATAAACCTCCTATAGAGAATTTATCAGGGAAGATGAATGGATAAGAGTCAGCTGTTTTTATGTTTCTTTGGAAAACATAACTTTAACTCTTACTAAAATCACTGACTCTTATAACCACTTTGACATATAGTATTGTTAATGTCTTTGAGGCTATGAAAGATAAATATACAAACATGTATATATCTGTATACACACATATACCAATATATACACTTCTGTACCTTCAAAACATTAAATTATGTTTTTATACACAACATTATGGTTTATTATCTTTCTAATATCCTTGGAAAACCATCACATATAAAATTTGAAACTTCTTTTACTAATGTGAACACACATTACTAGCACTTAGTACAGTGAGTACAGTGTCAATATCTCATCTATATTCACGTTTACTTTTTATATGCATTTTTCTCTATATTTAAAATATAAATATGTTTTATGCAAACATACACACATATACATTTATGCATATGTACACAAATGTAGGTATGTATACTCAATGAATGGTAAGTAATTCAATAGTTTGGTATATGATTCTATTAAAAACATATTTTTAAATTCATTAATAATTCTGATTGATTTAAAAATGTGTTATACATGTACTTCTTCAGAATCTCTATCTCTTTTCTGTCTTTCCCGATAACTCCAACTAGCCTTTATACTTTTTCTAAACACCTACCACCTTTTTGGCTGTCTTAAGTATTTCTTCACTTTCCAGTAGCATAATTGTGCTCATCAATATTAACTTCTAAAGCCTTAGATCATATAATAACCCATTCCCATTGCCTGCTTGCTTCTGTAAAGTGCTTCTATTACAGTTGATTTACTTGTGAGACATAATTTTCCTGAAATTCAGGAATAGTTTATTATTTTAAAGCTATTTATGATGATTAAATTGATCATCTAGAAGAGTAACATAATATGCACCATTAGCTATTTATAATTTTTTATGTTACTTACAAGTAAAGTTTGATGTTAACAGATTAAAATAAAGAGAGGTTCTGGTATTGACATTATTATATGAAATTTTATTCTCCATCTTGTATTCCATGGAAAAGATAGAAATGGTTTTCTGAAATAATTTTTTCCAGAAATAGTATGTCTTTAAATATATATAAGACTGTGTGTGCATATTAAATTTGTTTTGACAAATTTCACACACAAACACAAACACACCGATTTATGACAGGCACAATAATGCTCCCCCAAAGAAATCCACACTCTGATCTCTAGAACCTGTGAGCATATTACATTATATGGCAAGACAAGATGTTTGCAGGTGTGATTAAGGTTATGGACCATGAGATGGGGAGCTCATGCTGGGTCATCTAGATGGGCCCACTGTATTCACATGAAACTTTAAAAGTGGAAGAGAAAGGAAGACACATCAGTGAGATACAACAGAAGAAGAGACAGGAGACATTTGAAGTGTGAGAGAGATTTCACCTCGACTGTTGGTCTTGGAGGTAGAGTAAGTGAGCCATAAATCAAAGAATGTGGGTGGCCTCCTTGAGCCAACGAGGAAATGGGGGTCTCCATCCACAAGAGGCTGAATTCTAAGAGCCCAAAGGAATAGGAATCAAATTCTCCTTTAGAGGCTGCAGTAAGAAGTACAGCCTGCCTACATTTTTACTTTTTTGTCCAGTGGGTCTTCTCTTATAGAGAATGGTGAGATAACACAGGCATGTTAAGTTTGTGGTAATAGAAAATTAATATAGAGTTACAGTTAAAGATCTGTACTTCAAGAGTGATTTATGTTGTCATCTAACATTTTCAATAAAATGCCATCCAATTCATTTTCCAAAGATGAATTCCATAAAACTTTTGTTCAGAAGTAAATTTGAAGTCATGTTATGGAAATGATGTATGCTTTTAGAATTACTAATGTATCTATGTACCAATTTAGTATCTGTTTGACTTTTTATCATTATGCATTACTATGTCACCTTTTCTGAGCAATAATTGGTGATTGTTTCACTGTCGATGTTAGCTAAATCAAAGGGAAAATTATATCTTCTAAGAGAAATAAAAAACATTTATAGAGTAAGCATCAAATATACATGAATAATGAATTACTTATCTTTATTATGATTATGTTTTCTCTGCTTTCCACACCTGCCCAACTCATTCATATAATATTCTACAATGGATTTGTTAAACAATAGAGGTAATGAAATGCTAAAACAATAACATTTCTGAACATAATTATAAGATTAAAATCAGAGTGCCTTGCAACATGCTTTACTTCTGTAGGCTTTTCCACTTAAGAATGGTAGGTGAAGAAAATGTATGACTGAGAAGAAATGAAGCTCAGAGGCACAAACTTCATTACAATGTGTGCCAACCTTCCAAATACCCTTAAGCTTATGGTGTTGTGGTTAAACTGAGAGCTCTCTTCTACTTGATGAGAGGATGAGTTATAAAATCATTACCACAAGGCAGATTAAGGAGACAAGTTGATGCTAAGAGGTACATATTGTGTTCATTAGTACATAAACATCGCTTTCATATTTCTGTAATTTATAAGTTATGCAAGTTTATTGAAATCATAAAACATCTAGATAAGAAAAAGAGATAAAATGATAAAACTTCCATTAAAAAATATGTATCCACTTTTAATATGTAATGTGTAGCTTTCTGGACTTTTTAAAAATCTGTACATATGAACATGTAATTATATACATAACTACAGAGACATTTTTTACAATATTGGAATTATGCACTGCACATTATAGGTAAACTATTTTGTTTTGACTATTTCTCACTAGATCATGTAATTATGCTATCTTTCTAACTGAGCTGGATTAAAATTACTTAATAACTTTTTCTAGGATTTACCGGTAATTAATATACTCTTTTGTCACTTCATGGCATATGTCATGTTTATATTGAAAAAGGCTGTCTTAAAGGAGTCTAATAGTAATCCTTCTCATCATGTTAATATGTAAAGAAAAATAAACAACTAGACACAATAGTTACATCAGACTCAGGGACACATACACACACAATTTCTCATCAAAATTTAGACAGAACTATCCAATAGAATTTTCATTTGTGTTGCTAAGTTAATGTTTAGAGTCAATTTGGTATATAGTTGTTTTATATTATTATTATTATTATTATTATTATTATTATTATTATTATTATTATTCATGGGAGATGACCACAGTAGTTCATTTAAATACTACAGTAGTTCATTTAAATTCTTATTTCTGTACTTACATTTCACTCATATTTTCTCAAACTGAAGAAGCTTTGTGGAATTCTCTAATTTGAAAAATGATGTTTTATGTACTAAGCTTTCTTTAATTAAGATGTAAACCACTCAGTAATTTTCAATGTTACTTCTAAACTTATATATTCATGTCTCACAGAAATATCTCATTGCATATAAGGAAATTTTTGGAAAAGTAAATTATGACCATCTAACTGATCGCTTAGCCCAAAACTTCTCAAAATGGCACCTGACTTGGATTTTATGTTATTTTAAATTAATACTCCACAGCTTCAACATGGATGTGAAAACCAAAAGGATCAGTAAGGGGTATCAGAACTTTGCCATATAATTTGCCAAACTTTGATGAAATGTGTGTGTGTGTTTATTTTGAATTTCAAACACAATTACTTTACTTAGGATATTCTAGACATTTATTATGAAGAAACTTGAAAAACCAAATATTTTAGCCTCTGACCATGTAGAACAAAAATATACATTTTCTTTTACTATTAAAATATATAGAAAAACGTAATGTAGAAGACAATTCTCATTTTTTCAACTCCTAAAGCATGCATTTCATAAAGCAAACAAACAAATAAACAAAAAGATACAAGAGGGCAAAAGCCTTTGTCAATATTTATAAAGGAAACAATTTAAATTATCAGAGATACTCTCAATTTTAAATGTTGCTGAGAAGATAACAGTGAATTTTTCATTTGAAGATACAGAATATTAAATGCAAAAAAACCATGGAAACAATAATAGCAGTAAGGAGATGTTTCATCAGTATAAATCTGATTATAGTCTTACAATTAGCAGAATTGAAAAATATAGAGATAAGAAACTGAGGGGAGAGATAGTACAAATAAAAAATTCAATTAAATTACACATTTTGCATTTAAGTGAACCCGAGCTAAATGATGACCACTTATGAAAAATAAATAAATAAATAAAAGTTTTGTCATTTCATGAAGGCAGAATGGAAAGAAAAATGTTTAGCTATCTTAAAATACCATAATTGGAAACTAGAAACTAGTCGGGAAAATAAGAGTTCATGCTGGGAGACATGTAGAAAATCAGCTCTTAATGCATCTGGAATCCTAAATTTCCACTTGGATTCAGGTGGAAGGTTCCATTAATTCTAAGAATATAACTCTCCCTTAAAATAATTTTTTGACCAATTTTTACCAGGCATCCTTTCTGTCAGATGAGCTGTGATGATGCTAACACTCACAGGCTGTTTCTGACCACTTTACAATCTCCTAACAGGCCATTTATTACCATGGCTTTTGCGCATCCTTGCCTGATAAGAGTCAAGAATATGTGTAGGTTGTCAGGCTTTAGAACCTTACCTTTGATGGAATTAGTGAAGAAATCATCTCTGAAACCATCTTGAGTTTCATTTGGACACATTGGTTAGGTTAGATGGGTCAGAGTTTCCTTCTAGTGCTGAATTCACAATTCAAATAAAATATATGAACCACAACTATATCACTTTTATTCACCAACTTTTCTTAGGCTCTAAGTGCAAGAATAAATGTAAAAAATATATGCAGCACGTCAACCAGTAAATTTGGGGAATAACATGCAGAGACCTCCTCTACAATAAAATATTTAGCAATAGAGCTTGCAATAAAGTTCTAGACAGATAGGCTGAATGTCTAAGGGAAATTCACATGATTATTGTAGCATTTCTGCTGCCTGAAAGATATATAGAAAGTCAATTTTAGGAAATTCTCCTGAAACAAATGTGTATTCTATTATTGTTGTAAATCTTTATAATTACAGTTGCACGGGATCCGTATTATCATTTGGCCATGTTAAAATGGTCATTATGGTGTTATAAGAACTCGAAATGGCTAAAACAATTGCAGTAACTTGAAAGGAAATCAATATACACAGGACTGCATTTTACCCAGTAGGAAAAAAAAAAGAATTTAATAGTTAATTTTGTATAAAGCACAAATCTGGTGGAGAATAAAAAGGGGCTTGAATTATTGAAGCTAATTTTTCAAATAGGAAAAAATAACACGCAACAAAACCAACTCCCCTGCAGGACTTCCATCTGTCTGAATAGTAAACAAACACCACCTGGCTCCTGTGTAAGATCCTTGCTCCCACGATAAATGACACGATTTCCATTTCAAACCCCCTTTTTGTCTGTCTCTTTCTCCGGCCCCCCCACAATCAATCATCTACTATTATAGTCAGAATAAATCCCCTATCTATGCAATAATGATTGGTGAAAATACGCCAAGGAATAATCATTGTAGACTGGTTGCTGTCTACTGCATTGTTTCTATGGGACGGAAAAGGGATCGAGGGTGTTCTAAAATAGACAATTAGCAGCATTTACATTACAGTCACAGTTTCCATCTAAGACATGTTGACACCAATTCTGCTGCCACAACAGCAACTCATCTTTTACAGTTGCTACTGCAATATAGCATTACCTACGAGATTGTCAGATGTTGGAATTTACTACAGCATGTTCTTATTACTAATGCGTGCTGAAAAATATCATTTAATCATTCAAAAATCATTTTTTCCCCACATCTAATGTGGATAGGCAAATACCTGCCTTTTCCACTTTATAAAGTTGTTGGGAGGTTCAATGAAAGGATGTAAGTGCTAAGATTTAGACACCATGTTGGCATATCTACTAAAGCTGATGGGACTTGATATGCACCTGGGTGGGGATGTCTATGTAATTATTCTGAAATGTCTAAAGCCATATCCTCCCAAACCTAAACAGAATCAGTCACCGGGATGTCACTTATAATACCCTCTCGTTCTGGGACCTCTACCGTGCTCCTAAGAAGGAAGTGAAGACTTCAGATTTATTCAAGCCCCAAGGAGATAATTTATTTGAAAAGCCTCCAGCCCTTTCCATCGTATAAGAAATAAGCAAAATAAAATTATTCCTTATGTATTATTAAATGGAAGGTTTTTTTCCCCCTTTATGTCCAAGTTTTTCCGATACTTCGCCCTTTAGCCACGCATTCAAACACATTCTCTCTAAATTCCATAGAATAGTGGCCAAGAATTTAAATAACATATTCATAGTTACAGACTTTTTTTTTTAAAGAGGGACTTCACTTTTTAAAACAATTTCTATTTACAGAAAATTTGAGAAGATGATATAAAGTTTTCATGGGCTCTCCTCACCAACCCTATACACAGTTGTCCCTATTAAATCTGACCTTAGTATGGTGTAGTTGCTAAAACTAATGAAACCATAATACCGTGCTATTCAACAAAGTCTGTAGTTTATTTGGATCTACCTCATTTTTACATAGTGTCATTTTTTTCTGGGTTACATTTCCTTGTCATATTTTCTTAGTCTCTTCTTCACTATGACCGTTTTTCAGCCTTTTCTTTGTTTCTGACCTCCAGAGTTTTGAGCAATATTGGCTAGGTATATTATAGGATCCCCCCCCCCATTGGAATTTTCTAACATTCTTCTCATTATTAGACTGACATTACAGGAGAGAAAGGTCACAGAAGGGAAGGGCCATTTTTATCACTATCAGCATGACTGTTAATGTTGATCTTTATCCCCACACTGAAGGAGTGGTTGTCAGGCTTCTCTGCCATAAACTTCCTCTGTACTTCCCTCCTTTCCCTTCTGTCCTCTTTGGATGAAAGCCATGGTGCACAGCACAAAGTGGGGAATTATACTTCCCCTCCTTGATGGCAGAGAATCTACACATATTATTTAGGAAAATGTTTTTTTCCTTATTCCCTTATATATTTAATGATGTATTTATATCAGTACAAATGGATGTTTATTTTACACTTTGGGTTATAATCCAATACACCTCATTTTTTTATTGCTCAGCATTGAGCATTGGGGTCTCTTTCAGTTGGCTCTGGTACCCTCACTCCCCCACATACCAATGTCAGGCTTTTTTGAAGTGCTTCTTTATTTTCAGGCTCTACAAGATGTTTCAGGCACATCTTGTAAATTTTCTGCCCTAGGCCTACCATCAGCCATTTCTCCATGGAACATTATTTTCTTTGAATGGATAATGGTATCAAAAACCTTGTTCAGGGTGATAGTTGTACTCAGTGTTAGTGGGGTATTATTTATTTTAGGCACTTTCAGCTGACAGTAAAATGAAATATTTCTGTGTATACCAACCCATGTATATTCACATATGGGTAAATATTTTTGTATGTAACCATGTTTATCGATATTTACTTAAATATGAGTTCTTACTAAAGTCTCCAACTCTAATTCATTACCCATAGATTATTCTAGCCTTGCCTCATTGCTTTTCTGTAAAATCCCAATTTAACTATGAAAAAGCTGGCTCCCACCTATAGCTTGTGTCTACAATTCATTGTCTTAATTATTGAATTCCTGTAACACGTATAGCAAGATTATAATTCTAAACTCTACCCTTGGGGGAACTGTAGAAGGTTTATTTGCAGTTAATTTTGCCATTAGTCTTAGATTCCATGCATCTACAAGGTTACTGAGGTCAGCACATCTTTCTCCACCTTCTTTTGTGAGGTCATTTCATATGCTAGTGTTAAAGCTAGGTTCTCTTATCACAGTCTGCATTATTTTCTTGTATCTCTCCATATCATAAACGGTTTTCAAATTTGCATACATTAAGGTTCACTGTCTGTGCTATACAATTCTATGGATTTGAAAACACATCGTGTCTATGTCCATCATTGCAGCATCTTGCAGAGTAGATGCGGCACTCCAGATAATCCCATTTCACTTATTTAACTCTTTCCTGCTACTACTGAGACCCTGGCAACCACTGATTCTTTCACTGTCTCTATAGTTTTGCCTTTTCCTGAATGTCGTACAACTGAAATCATGCAGTATACAGCCTTTTCAGGCTAGCATCATTCATTAGCAATATAGATTCAAGGTTCTATCATGTCTTTTCATAAAGAAATACCTCATTTCTTTTTGTTGCTAAAAAGAAACAAAATGTGTGTGTGTGTATGTGTGGGTCAGTTTCTTTATAATTCATCTCTGCAAGTACATCTTGGCTGGTTCTAGTTTTAGCAATTATAAACAGTTTTTATAAACATGTGTAATCATAAGTTTTCAAATCAATTGGGTAAATTCCTATAGGCACAGTTAATGGATCATATGATAAAATTATGTAGCTTTGTAAGAGACTTCCAAACTGTCAAAAAAGTGGCTGTACCATTTTGTACTCCAAAGAATAATGCATGAGAGTTCCTGTTGCTCCACATTCTTACCAGCATTTGGTATTATCAGGGTTTTTGTTTTGTTTGGTTCAGATTTTATCTATTATACTTAGCTGTAGTGATATCTCATTGTTGTTTTAATTTGCAACTTTTTATGACAAATAATGTTGAATTTCTTTTCATATGCTAATTTTATATCTCTATGTCTTATTTAATGTAGTGTCTGTTCATATCTTTTGCCCACGTTTTAATTGGAACTTTTGTTTTCTTATTGCTAAATTTTAAGAAATTTTTATAAGTTTTGGATACAAGTCCTTTATCAGATATGTGTTCTGTAAATGGTTTCTTCAAGTCTTTGGCTTATCTTATGTTTCTCTGATAGCTTCTTTTATAGAAAAGACATTTTTATTTTAAACAAAATGTAATTGTATTGTGCTTTCAAGTTTGGTATACAAATACTCATCATGAAACACAGGGTAACATAGATTTCCTCCTGTGTTATCTTTTAGAAGATATATGGCTTTGCATTTTACATGTTCCTAGCCTATGGATGAGCATGAAAGGGTTCCTAAATCTTGGTCATTCCTACTCAACAGAGGACTCTACTAACAGGCAATCTTTTTTCTGGGGTTTCCCTTATGCTTAGCTGACACGTTTTAGAGGGGTGCTTCAGTCCAAACCACTTTCCACTTAATCTTTTTATTCCCCTTCTTTCATGTGTCTTCCTCCTGAAAACTTGCTCTCTGGTCTTAAGGCTTTTCCTAACTGCTCCTGCTTCCTCTCTTCCTTATCATTCATAAGTGTGTTTCTCCTTCTTGCAGTTCTAATCCATCTTGGCATCTGCAGAACCCAAAGGACTTCAATGTTAATATGGGGAAAACAGTATAGCTACTTTTCTTTGGTTTTTATTTGATTTACTTGGGTGAAAGTTTACTGTGGAAAAAGATATATATTATCACATTAATTCTACTTCCTGGAATTCTCCTCAAAAATCTAAGTGACTATAAGCTATAATATTTCAACAAACTAAGGCGAAAAAAAGACATTTGCTATGCAATTTTTTGCTAAAATTCTCAGAAGGCATATTTGTATCTACAATGATCAAGTCACTTTTAAATGATAAGAATTGCACTACAATTGTCATTTTTCTTTAGTCATTGTGAGAGCATTGAAAGAAATGCTATGCCTTCAGATTTCTTTATGTCCAAGCATATAATACAAAATCAATATTATTTGTCTGAATAAAAACTATATAAATTATCCTGGTGTAATGCTGTAGAAAAATAACTAGATGAACAGATCTTTTATATTTTACCAAACTAGAGGGTATTTTTACCCCAGGTTCATTCTTTTTTAATTTAAGATAAACAGTATACAAGTATAAGACATGACTATCATGTGATATGGTTGATTCAATTAAAAACAAAGTATATGCCATATTAATAGAATTTAAAAACCCCACAAAATTACATAATAATCTTAATAGACATAGAAAAATCCTTGACAAAATTCAGAACCCTTTTTTGGAAAGGTATAATAGCCAGAATATAAAGAACTCATACTTTAACAATTATAATACAAAAAGTAAAATTAAATGTGTAAAGGATTTGAATAGACCTTACTCCAAAGAAGATAATAAAAAGGCCAGTAATGACACAAAAAAGGATCAACATCATTAATGTTTAGGGAAATGGAAATTAAAATATAATGAGATAACACTTTATATACACTAAGATAGTTTTTGTTTGTTTGTTTGTTTTTCTGAGACAATAACAAGTGTTGAGAATGTGGAAAAATTAGAAATTAGAACCCCATTCATAGTTAGTAGGATTGTAAAATTATTCACCCACTTTAGAAACCAGTTTGGGAGTTTCTCAAAAAACTAAACGTAGAATTACTATATGACCCAGCAATTCTGCTCCTAGGAATATACATAAGACAAACGAATAGATGGTATATCTATACAATGGAATATTATTCATCAATTAAAATAAATAAAGAAAGAAAAATGCCATATGATTTCACTTATCAAGTGGAATCTTAAAAACAAAACCAATGAACAAATAAAACAAAACGGAAACAGACCTACAGGTAGAGGAAACACATTCTTAGTTACCAGAGGAAAGAGGTCTCGGGGCTCTTACTGAGCAGGGCCTGCCACCTGGCCGCACAGCAACCAAAACTATGATAGCAGCTTTTTTTTTTAGGATTACATTTTATTTTATTGTTTTATTTTATTTTATTATTAATTTCAGGTATAAAAACAACAACATAGTGATTAGACATTTATACACCTCACGAAGAGATAACCCCAACAAGAAGAAAGAGTCTTTTATTGCTGAGATGACCCACAAGAGACAGGAGGTGATGCTCAGATACGTTCTCCCACCATGCGGGGTCTGGACAATTTTTTTTTTTTTTTTAAGCTGAGCCATCCTGCTACCTATTGGCAGCTCAGCGGCTGCTCAGCTCGGGCTGGACTCGAATCGCAGTTGCTCAGAGCTCAATCTCTTGAGAGAGCTCTTAACCAACTGAGCCACTCGGCCGGCCCTGGACAAGTTTTAAGGGTTAGGGAGAACACGGTGGCGGTGCTGGTGGAGCAAGTTTTGACTGGAGAGTTTGGGAACTTGGCCAGTTATGATACGGGGTCAAGGGACAAGAAAAAGCACAGAGGGATTCTAATCTGTCAGGGGTGATTGGTCAGTTCTATGTTTGTCTGTATTTGGTCTAAGCACCTGATCTTCCTTATTGAAGGAATTCTCACTATGTAAAGGGCTCTGATAGCCACACTTTGTTACTTGATTCCCATAGACAGAAAATTCTTGGTTTTGGGGTCTTCTTGAGGACATGGGGTGGCACATGCATAGTGCTGTCTTTGTAGAATAAGTCAGGGATTGTACTGATCACTAACCTGCTTTAAAGGAGCAGAAATAGTACACATATGATGCTTCAGGGGGTGGTGAAATAGGTGAGGGGGATTAACAGGTACAAATGTCCAGTCATAAAATAAATAAATCATGAAGATGTAATTAATGTAAAGGATAGGAAATATAGTCAATAATATTGTATGGTGACAGATACCAACTAGACTTATGATAATTATTTCATAATGTGCATACATATTGAATCACTTTGATGTACACGTGAAACTAATTAGATATTGTATGCCAATTATGTCACTAAAAATAAATAAATTTAAATTTAAAAAAGAAATGAAGTAAATAATCAGACCTTTCTTCTCTGTGACCTTGCACCTGCTGTAGTGAGTGCAGGTGAACTTCACAGTGAAGGTCAGGCATGGATTAAGCCAAACTCCAGCCTTAAATCCTTTTTTCTTGAGTGTCCCTAGGATTCACCCATGTCTTCCAACTATCTGCCCTTGGAAAATGAGGCACGCTCTGGATCCTTTCTGCTCTGCGCTATGGGATCTTTCTCCTTTGGCCTCTAGAACCAGGGTAGACCCAGGTAGGAATGTGAATAAGGGACCCCTCACTGTGTCCCTTCCCTAGAAACTATACTCCAAGGACAAGCTCATTCTTGGTCTCTGTGGAGGATAAAGGATGAAAGGGGCCAGTCTCATGAACACCCAAAGGCTGCTACAGGTAAAGGCCTCTACTGGGGTCACCTGCACTCGAGCCAGACGGATTGCCAAGCTGACTCACCTGAGCTCCTCACTTTGCTGCCCTGCCACTTCAGCCACCCTTGCTGCTGGCTACCACCTAGCTCTGAGGTGCCCCAAAGCTGCAGGTCTTCCTTCTCCAGGATGAGCGTGAAGCCTCACCAAATGTGCAGCCATTCTGTCCTTGTCTGAGGAGGGAAGCTTGTCCAGTGGTGCCAAACAACATCTCCGAGCCATAGGGTCACAGAAAGCCTTTACTAAGGTTCACATGCCTCCCTCAGAATCCCGCACCTCAGGTGGTGCCAGGGATGTAGTTTTCTAATTGGTTTTAATTCTAGTATTCAGACATCTAAGGCCTCGCTTAAGGAGTCTGCCTTAGAGTCATCACGTCACCATAAACGTATGTTTCTGAGCAGGTTAGTGGTCCTACTGAAATCTAATACATTGTCACCTGGCACTTCCAGACATCTCATATCTTGAAAACTATCCTACCTAAGCCTCCCACCTCCGTTTCTTTAAAAAAGGTAGATGCTGCTAAAGCTCTATTCCTGCGTTAGACTGTTAGTCCTATTTTCTCACATATTCTCTGTTCCAAGAATCTACTGTGGGGTGTGTGTGTGTGTGTGTGTGTGTGTGTGTGTGTGTGTGTGTGTGTGTGAATCTCTAGGGAGTGTGTATAT
>NW_017732708.1:112706-117600 GCF_001890085.2 Hipposideros armiger | reverse complement strand
AGAAGAATTATAGGTAGGGTTACTGAGAACAACATTACTAGGATTTAAATGTAAGTGGAATTTATGTAGGTAGAAATAGAAAAAAGGAAAGCCAATTCAACTAGTGTGTTAGGGTAAAAAGTGGGTACATATCAAGAAAAGAGGAGTAATAATTGAAAAGCAAGGAAGAGTCTAGAAAAAAATATATGGGTGTAGTGAAAGCAGGCCATTTGTTATGTATTAACTCACTGAGTTTACTTAAGAGTAAGGCATTTTCTATGGACATATATCCAAGGAAACTGCGTATGTGCATCATTCCATACAATTTCAGATATTTAATAGAATCTATCATTCTATGAAATCAGCTTAAGAGCATCTCTTTTAGGAAAATCCTCACTCAGGTGTTTTGAATGGGGGAAATTCTGGGTTGCAGTACTTAGGTGTGGCAGGCACCTGAATAAGCCCTCTCTTCATTTTGTTCATGTCTTATCTCATAAAGGAGCTGAGCTAGGAGCAGAGATGCAGATCCCATTTTGAAAACTGTGTCCTGGGAATGTCAAACAAGGGTGAAATATTTGGAACTGGTCCAAATGTATAACTCTTTTCTGGCCTTTTTTTTTTTTTACCCCATATGGCATATGTTTCACTGCGATACTTAGCAATTGTTTAACTTAGTTAACTAGCTTGACATTTTGTGAGGTAACGTGAAAGTATATCATCCAGCACAAGTTGGGTCACTCTAGTCATGTGGAACAAAGCCAGCCTGATTCCAACTATTAATAGATACCCCAAGTTACATATTTATAAACAAAATAAATAACTGTGGATTTTGAAGTCTGTATGTTTGGTGGTATCCTTTTTATATAAACGTAGATAACTGGAAATGATTTTAGTATAAGAAATGTGGTGGTGCAATAACAAAACACTAAGCTTGTAGTATTGCCTTTGGAACAGTCGGTAGACAATTATTAGAATGACTTTAAAAAGTTAGAAAAGTGTTATTGAAAGATGGAAAAAAGATGACTAATGACATGTAATGGCACATAGCAAAACTGTTGCCTCTCTGTGGTATGTATAAATTTTACCTATCAAATTATTGGATATGACTATAGAGATTTATACATAAACTAATCCAAAATTATTTCTTTTAACTACATATACCAAAATACAAAGAAAGAAGCATGAACTAGAGAAGGGACTGATATATTTTTAAGGATAATTTAGAGAAAAGTTAAAAGAATAAGGACTAGTTGGTTTCAAATATAAGGCTAGTCCCTATTCCAGCAATAGATTATCAGATTAACAGATGGCATTGTGACATAAATCCAGGCCACTCTCAGTAGAACATGGCCTCAGGAACAAAGATATTAGAGGAATGTCTGTGACACCTTTTAGGAAGACCTCAGAACTATGTAAGATGATACTGTATGTACCATCCAAGAACAGTCTCTAAGAATCTTAAGGACATTTTCCCACATCACCCTGATCTGTAATCCAAGTAGAAAGGCTTGAGAGAAACAAGGTGGTTGTCATTTTGGTCTTTGGATTTAATGATATATTGGCTCACTGGTTACCCAGGGAGATTTTTAGTATTGTATGTTTGGATTAAAAGTGCAAAAATAGTGCAAAATAAGACTGTGGGCCCCCAAATTACTATTGGCAGAAAGAAAGTGAGACAGTTCCTTAGCCACAAATATGGACTATTTCTCATACAAATGTAAGGATAACTCAGAGAAAGGGACATACATAGACTGTAGAGAATCATTCACAAGGAGTATATCTAGATACTAATCTAATCAAGGAACTGGCATCGTGTCTTTGGTTTGACTTCAAAATTGCTATGACCCTGTGAGTTTTTGGTGTCTTCCATCCTGCTCCCCTCCCATGTGAATTGGAGTTTCTTCTGTGGTTACCTTATGCTTATCTTGTTGTTGTGTGTTAGAAGTGTGGTTCCATAGATAACATTTCCCTGGAGGTCATTGGTTTTCAGATTGTGAGACAGGGGACTTGGAGAGAGGATGTATGTGTGTGTTCATCTGAAGAACCATCATCAAGGAGCCTCATTCACACATNTGTGTGTGTGTGTGTGTGTGTGTGTGTGAATCTCTAGGGAGTGTGTATATACACAAACCTTTTGTATCTCAAATTCTGTACTCCTCATTCTTTCTTCTCTCTCCCTCACATCTCCCTTCTTTCTTCTCTTTGTCCATTTCCCCATCTTTTTTCTTTCTCTTTTCTCCCCTGACTTCTCCCCCCCCCTCTCTCTCTCCCATTTCATACATACTTGTGAACATCCAGGGTAGTACATTTCTTCTTCATAAACAAAGCAAACACTTGTTGGTATTAATTGATATTGATGAATATCTGTTTAGAATGAAAACTGAGAATATGAAAACTTAGAATATACAATGGAAATAATGTATACATTCAATAAACATGAAGAAGACAAAGACACTTTCAGTTATCTAATATCATGCAGTAAGTTTTAACAATAATTAGGGAGGCACTAAGTTTTATAAAAAAAAAAGAAAGGAACTATTATTTGAAGGAGATCAGTTTCTAGTGAGTAAATCTAACATTTACTATTAATTTGAGCTAATTTATAAATGGAATAGCCCATTGGGGAGTAGAACTGGTGGGTTTTATACTTCTCATTTCCTCTTTATTCTGCAACCAAGAGAGGGGATTCCAGTTTTCAGATCATAAAAATCTGGTGTGATACAAAACATATAAATTGTCCTTTTCTTTTTTTCAATTCCAGGAAATGTATTTAAGGAAAACATAGCTTTTGCTTTTTTAAAAAATTGGTGTTACGAACTCAGAGAAGTTAAAATCATCAACTCTAGTTGACCTGCAATGATATTGAGTTTCACTCTTCTTGTGAGCAGGTTTCTCTACTAAGAAAGCTTCAAACATTTGGGAGTATGACATGCTTTGGGGAAAAAATCTGTAATGACAAATGGAGTAATAAATAAGTGAAGGTGAATGATTATAACAGATTCATAAAAGTTAAAATTGAAAAGAAGGAAATAAGAAAGCATTGATTAAACATGACTTCTAAAACAAAATATCACTCTAGTGACTTTCTTGAATATGTTATATTCAATTACTCATGTTTATTAGAAGTTAATGTTCTAAAAGTTCTGTTTGCCATGCACAATTAATATGATTATATAGAAAAAATAAAAAATACTAGATTTTAATAAAGAAGATAACCATTTATGTGATATATATATATAGTTATTTTTCAGTTTATTTATCTTTATATTTTATGTGTTATTAGACTTCATTATCAAAAAATTACATGCCCACTGTTCACAGCAGCTGCAATCCATGAGACTAATGGATTGAAGTTACAGATTACCATAAGAGTTGTCTGTTGTGCGGCAAAATCAAATGTGAACCCTAAACTGAAAAGTTTTGATATTATTAAATATAAGAAATACAGTGTATTTAGGAAGATGATAATAAAAAAGGATTTAGATATTTGACTAATCAACTGGAAAATAATATGACCTTTAGGCCAAAATAGAAGCTACAATGTATTTTTGTTATTTTTAGTACAGCAATTGTACACTGTCGGTCGTAGCCCAACAGTGTTAGATGTAAAATCATGCTAACTGATTAATTTTCCCCTTATCCTATCAAACACTATGTATTTACTGTATACACATACATTTTATTATTACTCTAAATTGTACCTTGTCCTTTTATTCATCCATTCAGAAACAACAACTATGACACTACCAACAAAAGATTGAGAGCTTGATCTGTACCCAGCATGGAAAGGTACAGTGCTCACAGGCATGACCAGACTCTACAAATAACTTTCAAAGGAATAATCTTACGTTTACATTGCCATAACTAGTGTGGTCACATACCCAGAATCCCTCAGCTGTCTATAGCTCATTTTTATCACATGATATTATCAATACTTCTGTCTTTGGGGGTTCCCTGGTCAAGATCAGGTCCATAGCCAGCAGACTCAGAAAATGGGGCTTTCACACTCTTGAGTTCAGTTTTGAAACAAAGGAAAACGCGAGGAAGAAAAGGTTCAATTTTCCTTTTAGGGGCCACCAATATTGACATAGAGCGCATTTGTCCAGTGACGTGAGCCACCTGTTGACAGGTGGAATCAGAGCAGCAAGAAGAGTTTTAAGGAGAGCTTGTGTGCAGTCAATTTCCAAGAGCAACAAAACAGTCATCGCTGCCACTACTTCTGAGGAGAATTGGGGCACCTCTTGAAACCTACACAGAGGATATAGCTCCAAAACCTCATTTGTGGCTAAGTATGATGCTAGCCATAAATCAATGTCTTACCCTCTAAACAGTCAACTTTCCTTTATGCAACTTAGTTATTCTTCCATGAATAACTTCCTACACTATAAATAACTATAAATCATTGTTATGGACTGGATGATTTTGTCTTCACAAAATGCATATGTTGAAGCACTATCCCTCCAATGTGATGATGGTATTAGGAGGTAAGACCTCTGGGTGATTAAATTTAGTTGAGGTTATGAATGTGGAGCCCCCATGATCAGATCAATGTCATTACATGAGAAGGTACCAAAGCTCTCAGCTCTCCTAGTCATGTGAAGATACAGGGAGAAGGTGGTCATCTTTCAGCCAGGAAGAGAGCTCTCATTAAAAAATATGTCAACTAGCACCTTGATCTTGGACTTCCCAGCCTCTAGAGCTGTGAGAGATAAATATCTGTTTATGTCACCCAGTTTATGAAATTTTATTATAGCAACCTGAGCTGACTAAGGTAATCATTTGCATTTAGGAAATAAAACAAATATTCAAAAATGCTTAGCTACTTAAAGGTTAATGTTCAGTCATAATATTAACATGATCAGCTTTGGAGATAAGAAATGATCCTATTCTGAAATATAAATCCTGAAAAGAGACA
>NW_017732708.1:104930-108321 GCF_001890085.2 Hipposideros armiger | reverse complement strand
ATCTACCATGGTTCAATTCTGAAATGAGATTTCCTATGAAGAAATAATAAAACACAGTTGCTTCAATACCAACTATGAATAGGAGAGAAAAAATAATAATTTTCTTCCCACCTTCCTAAGCTTTCTGGCCTAAATAATAATCAAATTAACACAAGGCAGATTAACAGGGGAAAATTAACCAAATTCAATACATAGGTACATGTGAGGGTACCATGGAATATGAAATCCACGTACTCATTGGTCAGCTGAGGCTCATATGCCACCCTGAGCTAAGGAGAGGGGAGGTGTGGATGGTGGTTTGGGACTTCAAAGGGCAGGGAGGCAATTCACATGGAGATAAAAAAGCAAGTGTTTATAAGTAAATTCTTGCTGGGCTACCTTCAACAGTGGGACACAGAAAGGACTTTGATCAAAGGGGCCTTGCTAGGTTTCTCCCTGTCTATCACACACTAGTTCATATAAAACTATACTTATTTATGATGATAGCTCTCTTCTTGGAGCAGGTCCTCTATCTAAATTCCTTTTAGGCAGTTAGGAGGAACATTAGAGATTTTTTTCCTGAGTCTCTTGCTCCTTGAAAATAACCAGCTTAAAAGAATCAATATCCAGAAGAGGCATAGTCTGGGATGGAAACTCTGCTCACCCTCAAATGCAATCACTAGGCAATAAAGAGGTATTTTTTTTCCTTGTACAGGTATTCCCTTTGAATGGGCTAGTTTCCTTCAAGCACACTATAGAGTTGCCTGTATTCTGACTACTTCTGTCATGTCCCTTCTCTCTTCTCTCAGTTATGACTTGGACATTTTTTGCTTTTCTTTTTTATTGATCCCTCTCTGTAACTAGGGGACTTATGTCCACCTGACATGATGTTCATCTCATGGACACTTGTTTTAGGCAAAAAGTGATGCAAGGACACCCAAACTTCCTTTTACAACTCTCTTGGTTAATTAGACAAAATTCTATTAACAAACATACTGCAGATGTATATAGTGACCTGTTAAAAATAACCAAAGGGGATTTTGAAATTGAGAGATATAAGTTGAAAACCAATGATAGACATACTGATTCAGTAGTGCAAATCTACACACACACCAAACTAAACCCTCATGAGTAGGGTCCTAATCTTTACAACCTAGTTTTATGATTGGTCTCTTTCCCCCGCTAGTGCCTGAACGTCTCATTCTTCAGTCATCCCAAGGCATATTTCTGAACTTCTTTTGAAAATTCATTCACTACTGCAAGAATTGTTCTTATATTATGATTCCTTCCTTCCTACTCCCAAGACAATCCAAAGATGAAAAAGCTCACATCAGTGAATTTTACAGGTAAGGGCTACTCCGTCAATGATAAAGTGGGGTAAGGCTGGTCAGCCTTTCTGTTCTTCCTGTGGTAATTTTGGACCCAACGCATGTGTGTCTAGAGGCACTCACACACATGCAAATGTCAAAGAAAAAGGTATTACTATCAGTCAGCATGATGGCAGTTTAAGTTCATGTTCAGAAAAATTGTTTCTTTTATTAAATATCACATCAAATTTTCAGACTTCCTTAGCCTTAAGATAATATTATGTTTACCCCTTTTTTCCTGTTCCCCAAAAATATCAAAAGTCACTCATCAGGTACTAGAAATGCAGGCCTCTTAAAATTCTCACCAGATCTCAGAATTTCTGATGGGCCACACTTAGTGTTGCAGAATCTTTGAAATTAAGGTATGCTTTTTGTTTTTGTTTTTGTTTTTAAATTGGGGAACAGTGTGTTTTTCTAGGACTCATCAGCTCCAAGTCAAGTAGTTGTTTCAATCTAGTTGTGGAGTGCACAGTTCCGTGGCCCATGCCGGGATGGAACCAGCAACCTTGGTGTTATGAGCACTGCGCTCTAACTAACTGAGCTAACTGGCTGCCCTGGTATGTTTTTATTAAAATTAAATTTATTGGGTCACAATTGTTAGTAAAATTACACAGGTTCAAGTGTACATTTCTATAATACATCATCTGTATATCATACTGTGTGCCCACCACCCAGAGTCAGTTCTTCCATCACCATATATTTGACCTTTTTTACTGTTGGACAGGTCAAAATCTTGGGAAGACCAGCTCCCCTCACTGATCTTTAAAAGTGAAAACGAGGCACAATGTGTTTATTGACCTCATTTGCAGAATAAATTCCTTGGACAGAGAAATTAATGTTTTGGTTACGAAAGGATTGATGGTGGAATTTTTCAAATCCTGACAGAAGTGATCTCTGACACTGAACACTACTGAATTGATGGAATATGTCAGGAAGAAGCAATGTGTTAAAGGATCATAATCCTTATTTCTTAACAAGTGGACCACATCGCGGGGCATGCTAGTGGATACCTCCAGTCACTAGAACAAAAGTGTTTCACTGTCCCACTTTGGATTTAGTATAAGCTGAGCCTCTGTAATAACCAGCCATATATTCTCACATGTGTATTTCTGGCTACCAGGGAACTTAGTTCAGAATTAATAAAATATCTCATTGCATCAGCAAAAGCAAATTAAATAGCACATCCAAATGCCAGTGTGGAGAGGAACTGCTCATTCAAAAGGGTTACAACTAATGCCTAATTAGAAAGAAAATATTTTGTCTCATGCTGTATAATGCTAGTTTCCTTTCCCTATGAGCTCATTATGTCAGTCATCCAAAGCTGAACTTTATATTTGAATGGTTTGTTTACATTGGGCTGTCGACAAAGTCATGACGCATTTTTGCAATGAAAAACTTAGAAAAAATGTCATGACTTTTCCGACAACCCAATAGAAAGCTGGAACACGTCTATTTTGAAAACAATATACATTTTTCAAATAATATTTTGGCATTGGTGTAGCTGTGACCATGGTTACTTAATTAAATTTCCTCCCAGCCATAAAAAATTCAGCCATGGTCCATGTAATATTAAATAAAGAGGAAGAGTGGAAATTCTAAAACCATCTGAAATGATTTGCTAACCTAAGAGAATGTAACCATTCATTTGAAAAAAAAATAATAAGAATGATTAAGTATTAATAGTTGATTTTGGAAATATGTAAGGAATAGTTAGAAAATTAAAATAAAGGTTTTGCATGCCTTCAGGATTCTTTTTCTGTCCATTTTGTCAAGTTTATGTGGTCAGCGTTGTTCTCCTTATTATAGTTCTAGCTAATGGACAGTTCCAGAAAGGATGCCATAAAGATCACTTGGTCAGTGATTAGAAAATGTCATTTTTCATAATTTCTTCACTCACTACAGTGTTTATGTTCCTGCTGAAACAAATGGATCCCAAAAACAATGTGAAAGATGCTAGAATTTAAAATAATTGTTAGCTGCATTTTTATTTCAGCACATCTGTTATGTTATGTGAAACTCAAACTTATTGAAATTTATATATTATT
>NW_017732708.1:99079-103930 GCF_001890085.2 Hipposideros armiger | reverse complement strand
ATTTTGCATTTTATTCCATATTCCCATTCCCAAAATCCATATGTTTTCCTAAAAGTCATACCTTTAGAGTTTTACGCATTTTTCTTGCACTACACCTTTTGTAAATTATTTTTTAAAACAACATGTGTACTGCTTATTTTTTTAATCATAATCTGAGAAAATTAATTCAGACAGACATGGCTACTTAACATAAACACAGACTATTGTCTCTGTGTATTTTAAATTAAAAAGGAGTTGCAAATGCAAATGCTAGTCTTCAAGGACTAGTGTTTTGATATAAGAGCCATATGGCTGTTTCCTTTCTACAACAAATATGGCAGATTTAAATGCAAGCAGCACACAGCGTTGTTCTCCTGTATCCCAACTCAATACTTTTGAATATATATATATATATGCAACTTTTGGGTGTGATCAGCACTTTGAAAATAGTTTGCTATTCTACAAGTCTATACAAGCTATAGATAATTCAAGTCATTTTAAAGCTTTCATTCTGAATGATGACTTTAGAAGCTTCCTAGTACCGCTTTTTTTACTCCTGTGACATAATTTGGAACAGTGGTTTTTCTCCCTAATGTACGATTGCTTCCTGGGAAATTGCTATTTTATTTTGAGTTGATAATAAGGACTCTTACTGCCAAGAAACTCATCTCTCTTAGAGTCAGAGATCCTTATTGTTTTCTACCAACTAAAACATACAAAACAAATGGTGGTATTAAATTTACATTGTATATAGGGCAAATAGAGCTTTACCCAGAGTGGTCATAAAGTCTTAACATAGTGCTTTCAGTAGATCGGTGTTGTTTTCCTTGGGGTCTACTATAATTCAAATTGTGCTGAGAACATGAAGGCATATTTTCTGTTTGAGGCTCTTTGTTCCCTTTCTCCATTATGAGAGCCTTTAACTTTCTAAGTATTTTATAGGCTCTCCTCCAGGGAGAGTCCACAGTAGATATTCTACTCTGTTGTCAAAAAGCTAATGCTGGAAACTAAAAATCTCCATTTCCAATATAGCATTATTTCCACTTGAAAAGGAGGACAAAAACAAAAGTCGTTGGTTGCTTTTCATTGATGTAAGCATGCACCATTTTTTGTCTACTAAATGCCAGCTGTTTTGCAAATATTATTTCTGTTTCACAAAATATTGTAGATGAGTATTATTATACATTTCACAGGTAAAAATGAGCCATTGAAAAGTATATTACAATAACTTATTCATCCCCACTGCTATCTGGTGTGTGGACTGCAAACTTAGTTGCCAAGCTCTTTTACTGCACCGGTGCCCTTCCCCCAGTGAAGTTATGATTCTTGAACAACTTTACGTGTATTTCCATGGGAGATAGAAATGGAAGGGTTTTTTTGTATTTGTGCATAAGATTTTATTGTGACCATGTTACTTATAATTATGCTCTAAGATCATAATTATATAAAAGCGAGGATTTTCTTAACAAGAAATAAAAAGTTTCTATACTTGCCAACAAGGAAATATTATGCTGTTTCTTTAAAACATTCTTCATAGTGTTAAATCCATAGACTCTGGAGTGAGATTGCGTGGGTTCAAATCCTCATAAATCAGATAATGCTGTGTAGTCTTGGATAAGTAATTTAACTTTTTTTGTGTTTCAGTTTCTACATCTATTAAATTAGTACGGTAATATATTAATCTAATTCATTGTGTCACGATAAAGACTTATTTATATACAGAGGGTGCCAAAAAATGTATACATATTTTAAGAAAGGAAAAAACTATTAAAATTGTCATACTCCATATATACCAATAACAAAAGATGAATACAAGTCACATTTGACTTCTGCAATTACAAGAGGGACTCAAAGGGGTTACCATCAGCGTCCAGACACTTCTGATTAAGGCAAACCACTGCTTGAGTAATGTTGACCAAAATGTCCACTTCTATACATTTTTTTGGCACCTCCGGTATATATACATACATACATACACACACACACCCCCACACACACACACGCACACACACACACACACATATCCATATAAGCATATACTCATATATACATTAGAACACTAACTAGCATATAACTGATCTGCTTATTCAATACCAGCTATTATAATTTTTCCTTAAAATGAAAAAAATACTTTCTTAAATATTTTCACTACAGATATTTTCCAATCAATTGGCTGACGATTTGTTACTTCTGCTTATATTTATAAAGATTTTTTTTTTTTTTACTCTTTACTATGGCTGGGTCAAGATTTTATTCTGCCTTTTGGCCAGCTCCTAGCAAATTTGTGAAGAAGGCAAAGATCAAACTTAATTCATTCACTCTTCAATATTTTAACATTTTTGTCCTACTTCACCATATATATTTTTACATCTTTCAGAGATCAATTTCCTTTTATTTTATTTTATTTTTTTTCTGATTGCATTTCCTATGTGTTCCTACATTTATTCACCATAAGAGATTGTAAGCTTCACTTGATACTCTTATAGATACATTTCAATTGGAGCAGTGGACTGTAGAAAAGGCACTGTCTATTACAAAATATAAGTATCTGACGGTGAAATTTTAAGAATTCTGAAGCAAAGTTTTCAGAGAATTTGTCTTTTGCAGCATCCCTAAAGTCACAGAGGGTAAGTGCCCCTTCCAAATAGGCATAAGGCTGGCCCTGCTTACCTTATGTCTGCTGCTTTGGTCCCAAGTTTATCATCAATTATCTAAAATAGACTGGATTCTGTGACATTGAATTCATTTTTCCAGATACTTTTCCCATGGCATTTACCAGTTCTCAGCTGATATAGTTGTCTATTCCTTTCTCCTGGGCCTCTTCCCTTGTTAGCCCTTGAATCGACTCCAACATTGATTGTAAATGTCTAGGGCGTGCTTGTGGGGTCAGCATGAGGTCTGAGACTCAACTCGGTGCAGGGAGCCCAGGCCCACTCAAAATTTCCCTCTGGTCCCTTAACTTTCCCATTATTTCCTGCAGCAGTCAGAGATATTTGTGCAAAATACAAGCTTCATTATGCCACTCCCTGTTCAGGACAGATGAACTACAGGTTCTTATACTGGAGAGTACTTTCTGAAATTGTTGAATCTCTATCCTTTACCCTAAACTGAATCTCGAGTTATCATATTTGTTTTCTGATCAGCATTTCAGTGTGGTTCAATTTTTTCCAGATATATTAAGATATAATTGACATATAACATTGCATAAATTTAAGGTGTATAACAATGACTTCACACATGTATATGTTGCAAAGTGATCAGCATGATAAGGTTGCTTAACACATTCATCATCTCATATATTCTGTGTGTGATGAGTACAATTAAGNTAGAAAATATACATGTTATAGCAACAAAGTAAAAGAGCTATAATGGAAAACAGAATGATGTCACTTGGTATTCTCCATAAGGTATGTAGGAAGGCCGCATTGAGGAAAGGACATTTCAGCAAAGACCTCAATGAAGAGAGGAAAGCTGTCTGAAAGACCATTCTGAGCAGAAAAAATAGTAAATAACTAGTCCCAGGAGGGGGTTGAGTTTGGAAGTTCTTAAACAGAAAATTACAGAAACAATTGTTATAAAACTGTTTATCATCCATGCTTAACCTGGCAAACTCTGTATTTAATCAATATAACCATCACTTCTTGATAATAAAGGACCTTATGAAACATTTATTCTAGCCATCCTTGTGCTGATATATTGTTATCTTCCAGTATTTTTTGCTTGTTTTTATTCCAAAAATTAACCATAGATATTATTATGAAGATATTGTCGTTATAATGCTGCTGCTGCTGCTGATGGCGACGAAATAATAATGGTATTTTTATTCTTACGTCAACTCAGTCTTTTATATTTTCCTACAAGCCTGTGGTTTCTTTTTCCCACTTCATTCTTATTCATTACATTTTTTTACATCTTGAAACTTCCTCTGAAATACTTTTCATCATTCTTGAATTTCCTGTAGCCAAGTCGTATTGGATATTCTTTAGCTGTTTGAAGTATTTAATATTAAAATAACATTATTCAAAGGCTATTCACTATCCGATTTTGTCTCTCACTCTGAAACGTCTCCCATCTATTTTCACCTCCTCTTCCTGTAATAACATCTTGCCTGAGTCTCAGAAATCTGAAGGAAAAGTGAGATGAGGGGCTAGCGCATTGAAAATCCTCTTTTTGAGAATCTCTGCCTGAGAACAATGTGAGTTTAGCTAACAATATGCACATAGCCTGGTTCTAAAATGTATCCCTGTGTTGGAGTACTTCAAATGATAAAATAATGATTTCTGCTCTGGTGTCCTGTTGCTACTGTCTATGAAATAAAATTGTTTATCGTTATTCATTTATAAAGGAAGTTCTGAGAGTATTGATTTCTGATTTCCCGTGAGCATCAGGAATATTACATTTTACTTAATTGATACACATGTAGTGGGTAAAATCATCGCACGAATATTTCACAATGTAGTTACAATTATGGTATTTCAGTTTAATGTATTTAGAGTGCATTATTTAAGGAACTTCATATAAATGGTACTTTGCATGTATCTACTCAACAAAATTAAAATAATATAAGATTCTTAGAAAGGAGAATCTTTTTGTACAATTTATTTTAAATTGCCTTTAGAAATAGAATATGGCCCAATACTTTATCGTTTGCCATTAATTGCATATTCACTGTGCAAAGAAAAAAGTCAATTCAAAGTTTAATTTGAAAAATTTCTAATATGTGTACTACTATTTATTCTGTATTTTGTATTATCAAAGAATCTCATAAACTGCTAGTGAATCAAGTAAACCTAATTGATTAAATGTTCACTAAAATTTATGAGTCTGATTAAGCAATGAGCGTTTTGCATACAAATAATTCTGTGCTGCTTG
>NW_017732708.1:95888-98268 GCF_001890085.2 Hipposideros armiger | reverse complement strand
TATTATAATTTTTCCTTAAAATGAAAAAAATACTTTCTTAAATATTTTCACTACAGATATTTTCCAATCAATTGGCTGACGATTTGTTACTTCTGCTTATATTTATAAAGATTTTTTTTTTTTTTACTCTTTACTATGGCTGGGTCAAGATTTTATTCTGCCTTTTGGCCAGCTCCTAGCAAATTTGTGAAGAAGGCAAAGATCAAACTTAATTCATTCACTCTTCAATATTTTAACATTTTTGTCCTACTTCACCATATATATTTTTACATCTTTCAGAGATCAATTTCCTTTTATTTTATTTTATTTTTTTTCTGATTGCATTTCCTATGTGTTCCTACATTTATTCACCATAAGAGATTGTAAGCTTCACTTGATACTCTTATAGATACATTTCAATTGGAGCAGTGGACTGTAGAAAAGGCACTGTCTATTACAAAATATAAGTATCTGACGGTGAAATTTTAAGAATTCTGAAGCAAAGTTTTCAGAGAATTTGTCTTTTGCAGCATCCCTAAAGTCACAGAGGGTAAGTGCCCCTTCCAAATAGGCATAAGGCTGGCCCTGCTTACCTTATGTCTGCTGCTTTGGTCCCAAGTTTATCATCAATTATCTAAAATAGACTGGATTCTGTGACATTGAATTCATTTTTCCAGATACTTTTCCCATGGCATTTACCAGTTCTCAGCTGATATAGTTGTCTATTCCTTTCTCCTGGGCCTCTTCCCTTGTTAGCCCTTGAATCGACTCCAACATTGATTGTAAATGTCTAGGGCGTGCTTGTGGGGTCAGCATGAGGTCTGAGACTCAACTCGGCGCAGGGAGCCCAGGCCCACTCAAAATTTCCCTCTGGTCCCTTAACTTTCCCATTATTTCCTGCAGCAGTCAGAGATATTTGTGCAAAATACAAGCTTCATTATGCCACTCCCTGTTCAGGACAGATGAACTACAGGTTCTTATACTGGAGAGTACTTTCTGAAATTGTTGAATCTCTATCCTTTACCCTAAACTGAATCTCGAGTTATCATATTTGTTTTCTGATCAGCATTTCAGTGTGGTTCAATTTTTTCCAGATATATTAAGATATAATTGACATATAACATTGCATAAATTTAAGGTGTATAACAATGACTTCACACATGTATATGTTGCAAAGTGATCAGCATGATAAGGTTGCTTAACACATTCATCATCTCATATATTCTGTGTGTGATGAGTACAATTAAGAGCAACTCTCTTAGTAATTTTTTTTAGTTTATATGTAATACAGTATTGTTAACTATAGTTACCATATTAAATATTAGATCCCCAGAACTTGTTCATCTTATAACTGGACATTTGTCCTCTTTGACCAATATTTCTCATTTCCCTCACCTCCAGCCTCTGGTAACCACTATTCTACTCCCTGTTTCTATGAGTGTGGCTTTTCTTAGGTTTGACATTAAAGTGAGGTCATACAGTATTTGTCTTTCTTGTCTGACTTATTTCACTCATCATAATACCCTCAAGATCCATCCATATTGTTGTGAATGACTGGATTTTCTTATCATTTTTATGGCTGGATTAAAATTAGCAAAGCAATCCTATTCTGTATTATTTTCCAAATTATTTCTCTTCTTGAGAAGAATGACAATTGACTGTGAAAGAAAATTGTACTCATAGATTTGTTGAAAGGAGGAGACTATTATAATACTGAAGTTCATGGAAATAAATACAATATCCATTATCCACCATGGATATGTTCTAAGACCCCAGTGAATGCCTGAAACCACAGATAGTACTAAACCTTATATATACTATGTTTTTTTCCTATACATACATACTCATGATAAAGCTTAATTTATGAATTAGGCACAGTGAGAGTCTAACAATAATAACTAATAATAAAAGAGAACAATTCTAACAATATACTTTAATACAAGGTCTGTGAATGTGGTCTCTTTCTTTCTCCAGTAATTTTTATATAGTTTTCAGTCCAAACCTATTCCTGAGTCTTTGAAACCACCCCGTACTTGAAGTAATGGCCTCCTAATTGTGACACATTTCAGGGGGTCCCTTTCTGAAGTCTTCCTATAGGCTCAGTGCTTTTGCTGCAACACACTGGCATCAGTTGGACTACATTTTCTGTTCATGCTTTCCATCCACACATTTCATACATTTTCCATCTTAACTAAGTACTTGTGCACAGTGGCTGTAACGTTTGCAGTTTGACATGTGACACCATAACAAGTACGGGTTTCATTTTCCTTCTTCACAATTTTATGGCTAGAACATTCATTGTTACTAGAGATCTTAGCAAGCTCAGTATATCAGGTCTTTTATTTCCTTATTAAGTTGAGAACTTTCCCCTTTTTCACTTAAAGAAAGCACTTTACAGCTT
>NW_017732708.1:34338-94568 GCF_001890085.2 Hipposideros armiger | reverse complement strand
TCAGTGTATGCAAATGAATCATTAATGTTAAGGGATTTAATAAGGCATGAGATATTTCTGTTGACATCCCTCACTTATAGATGATCGCATTTTCCTTAAACTAGTGATTTTCACAAAATTAAACTTAAGGTTGCTATATGACTTATCCAGATAAAATTAAAATATCAGCAAATGCAAAAAAAAATGGGGAAAAGTTACAAGAGAAAAACACTTTAAGGAACATAAATTTTAAAAGAAAGTTATTTTAAAGGTAATTATAAACTTAAAGTTCCTGTCAAAATATACTTTGTCTGATTTAAGGTAAAACCCTTAAAAGAGGGTATAAAATCCAATAAATTATATAATCAACTGCTATCTCTAATTCCTGTTATTTCAGGCAAGATAATTACATGGTAAACAGCATTAGCTATGCATTAGCTGCAACTGTTCTAGCTGATTCTTTCTCAGATGGAAGACTTAATTTAGTGACAAGAAAAATACTGCAAATCAACTCTGTCATATGAACTAAGCAATAAAAAGATAAATAAGTACAAAACATACATACATTCAGAAAATGACCCATATTAAAGAAATGCAATATCTAAAATTTAGGTGTCACTGATATGATGCTCTATGTAAGTTAGATTAATAGATTAGTAGGTAATGTCATTAATACCCATTACATTATTTTAATAAGAACAATCAGTGGATATGTCAGGATCTATAGAAGATCACCAACACATTAATTAAATAGCATCATGCTTTCTTATCCACTGTTAAAAGTATTAATAACATGTTTAATTGAACCATGTTTTTTACATTATTACAGTTTTAGGATGCTTGTTAATAGTGAAGTCATGATTGAGTTTCACAAGGATATTTGAAGTTTATCAGTTCCACTCAACCATAACACAGATAACTCAAAATTTTCACATAATGTTTTTAAGTAAATGAATAAATCTTAAATTTGCCTAACAAGTAGTTTTTTTTTATTTTTTTCTTCATAGATGTCAATTAAACAGAGAGCTTTCAGATGGCTTTGCTTATTATTCATTTATAATTATTTGTTTTTCATATATAGTTTACAACATTGAATTACATAAATAATTTTTCTATCACCTGCCTTTTCATACAAATATTGTCCAGAAAATAAAATAACTTTTGACAGAATTAAGTGTCACAGGAAGAACAAATTTCTAAAAAAAAAATCCTACAAAGTTTGCATAATTGATTTGGGTGCATGTAAACTAATCCATATGTCTTTTAAAAATATACATGAGTTTATTTTCTGTTTTAAAAAACATCACAGCAGAAAAACAGCCCATTTGATAATCCTGAAGATTTTACCATCACTTCATGAAACTTTTTTTAAATAAACCCAAGTATAAATAGAAAAGGAAAAAAAGTCATTATTAACTTGTTAAAGAGAAATCTAAGGGGAGTTATAATGACTGCCATAGCTAAGTATTCATAGGATCATTATGTTCATTATAGACTTAAATTTTCTGTGTTGTTCAAGATGACTGGTAAACATAATTTCAAGAGAAAATTTTCAATTCAGTACAAGAATGGGCTTCCTCACTCCCTTCCTTCTCCTCTGTTTTCCTTCCTTCTTTCCTTCCTTCCTCCATCCCTTCTTTCCTTCCTTCCTCTCATTCTTCCTCCCTCTTTATTTCTTCTTTTTCTTTTTTCTTCCTTTTTTTTTCACTTTTTTTCTCTATGCCTAATTTCTTTTCATTTTTTCTTAATGTTTAAAAAAAAGCTCATTTGAGGAAATTAGAAAATTTAAAACATATAAAAAACATGAAATTCTAATACTCTCAACACCCAGAGATAACAAAAGTATACAAATTTAAGTTTCTTAATTTTTTTCTAAGCACAAATATAACAAGAAACAAATTAATTTTCTTAATGCATTTTTTCATATAACATTTGAATGACCACATGTACAGGCTGCTAGAAAGATGGTTATTCTACCTATAGATAATTGGACAGTTTACCTCTAAGCTCCTTTTAACTATTAAGATCCCATGTATTAAGAATTCATGTGGTACCACAATAAAGTGTTTCTAACTTAGTAAAAAATAGAATGAACAAAAAATATTTTAATAAAACAGGTTCTCTTTTGTGCCTTTTTGAATACTATTGATTGTTTTGTGTAGATAATTTTTAGTTATTTGGAAACACGCTGTCTCACAATTTTATTTTTGGTTGTTGTTTTTATTAGTACTGCACTTTGCACTTTGAACTTACTGGTTTTCTAAAAGTCTGACATAATGCAACATGTTTTTAGTATAATCACATCAAAGTCGAAAATTAATAAATTATACTTCCATTCAAGATAGCAGACTAAATAAACTCTGTGCTCACTTCATCAAACCACCACATCAAAATTAAAACTAAATTATAAAACAACCACCCTGAGGGCCAGCCGAGTGGCGAGATGGTTAAGAACTGGCTTGGGACTCCAGAGAGCCCCAGTTCGGATCCCACATATGAGGGCCAGTGACACTGCCCTCTACAGCTAAGATGCTGAATAGCAGCTCAACCTGGAGCTGGGCTACCATGTGTCGCTGGCCACGGCGTAGGCTGCAGCCCCTGTGGTAGTGGTTTGCCATGGGCTACCATGTGTAGCCAGCAGCCAGCATGAGCAGCCATCCAGAAGTTGGCAACTGATCTGCCTCACCCGGGAAGAGTGCAGTGGTGGTGCCAACTTGGGCCAGTGAAGCAAGGTCCTCCACAACTAGATTGAAGAACAAAAAATGACAGCAACTTGTCTGTTCCACTTACCCCGATTCCCCAGCACTGTTCCCATCCCCCCAATTCCCAAATTAAAAAAAAATCTTTAAAAACAAAAACAAAACAAACAAACAAAAAACAACCGCCCTGAGAGCCACTTGAAGACTAACTGATCAGAGCCCCTATAACTCAGGATATAAAGAGGAGGCCATATCGAGATAGATTTGCGGGGAGATGTGAAATGAGCTGGACTCACACCTACATGTGGCAGTTATGAATCAGGAGGGATATCTCAGCTGTGGAGGTCCCCACTGTGGAGTAAGGGATCCCAGCTCCATACCAGGCTTCCTAGTCTAGGGGTGCAGTGACAGGAAGAGGATTCCCCACAACAACTGGCTGGGAAAATTAGCAGGGACTCAGTCCAGGTAGATGGAAGACTTCTTTAGACCCAGGCATCCTCTTAAAAGGAGCAAAGACTCACTCACTCACACACTGCCCTAGGCTCCAGTGAAGGGCTAGCAACTGAAACAGTGCCAGGGTCATATGGGGAAGAACTGTATCATCTGGTTTCAGGACAAGGGCTGAAGGGGAGGCTCTCTCTGGGACTAAAGTGCCAGCAGGCACCATCGGTCCTTTGTTAAGCCCCACTCCCACACAGCTGGCAGCCACAGGCAGGTGCCAAATCTGAGTCTCCATCAACCTAGCTAACATGCAGTCATCCCACCCTGATGATGCTCTGATACCCCACCCCACCAAATTCAAGCTTCCAGCCCAAACCTCTTTCAAAGACTAATCCACCCAAGCAGCAATGTGGACCCATGCTGTGGACTTTCCTAAAATTTCTCAAAGGTCCACCAATTTTTAACAAGCAGAGGTTGGCCTTGTTGTGCCTCAGATCTCTTACTTAGTAGTTCCATGCCTGGCACTACTGGCAGTCTCTCCCAACCATCTCCAAGTCCAGCACAGTTATCTAACAACACAGATAACTTTGTAATTTCTACCAGGTGACCCTCTGGCCATACATAGGCAGCAGCTGACCTTGACCTGCACTGGAGCCCCTCCCAAGAGGCCCCAGAACCAACTAACTTGGTGGCTGGTTTAAGACCAAATCAGAGTACCATCAATTAGTACCACACATGACACACACAAAGATTGGACTCAGCAGACACCAGAGCCCCCTAAAGAGAATCACTTTCTGTGGGGGTTGGCTCCTGCACAAAAGCTTGTCCACTGCAGTCACAGCAAGGCATCACAGCTAGTCAGTCTAACCCAGTCATGTGCCAGCAGCAATTAGCTATAACAGGAGAGCTCAATTACTACAGGAGAGCTCACACAACCCACACAAGGGACACCCCTCTAGTACTCAACTCAGGTAAAGAGGGAGACTGCACCACTGGGCTCCCCAGGGCTTCTACTACCTAAGGCCACTTTTCCCAGACTACCTAATACATAGAAAGAAACACAAGGAGGTAACAAAAATGAGGAGATAAAGAAACATGTCCCAAATGAAAGAGCAAGACAAAACTCCACAAAAAGAATGAAACAAGATGGAAGCAAATGATTTATCAGATGCAGAGTGAAAACATTGCTTATAAGGATGCTCAGTGATGTCAATGAGGACTTCAACAAAGAAATAAGAAACATAAAAATAGAGACACAAAACATAAAGTGGAACCAGTCATAAATAAAGAATAATATAACTGAAATGAAGAACACACTGGAAGGATTCAACAGTAGATTAGATGAAGCGGAGGATCCAATCAGAGATTTGGAAGATAAGGTAGCAGAAAATACCCAATCAGAACAGTAAAAAGAATCCCCCAACAACAACAAAAAATAAGGATAGTTTAAGGGGCTTCTGGGACATCAGGCATACCAACACATCATAGGGGTACCAGAAAGAGAAGAGGGGGAGCAAGAAATTGAAGAAATAATGGCTGAATACTTCTCTAACCTGGTGAAAGAAATAGACATACAAGACCAGGAAGCTCACAGAGTTCCCCAAAAGGTAGACCCACACCAAGACACACCATAATTAAAATGCCAAAGGTTAAAGAAAAAAGGGAATCCTAAAAGCAGCAAGAGAAAAGTAGTTAGTTACCCACAAGGGAACTTCCATAAGACTGTCAGCTGATTTCTCAATAAAAACTTTGCAGGCCAGGAGGGATTGGCAAGAAGTATTCAAAGCGATGAAAAGCAAGGACCTATAACCAAGATTACGTTACTGAACAAGGCTATCATTTAGAATTCATGGAGAGCTCAAGTTTCCCAGACAAGAAAAAGCTGATGGAGTTCCTCACCACCAAACCAATGTTACAAAAAAATGTTAAAAGGACCTTTTTTAAGAAGAATAGGAAGAAATATATATATATATATATATATATATATATATATATATATATATATATATATATATATATATATAAATGCAGCAAAGAATAAATTCTCATTGATAAAGACAAATACAGAATAAAAGCAGTGGATCAACAAACACTAAATCTAGTACAAAGGTTAAAAGGCAAAAGTAGGAAAATCATGTGTAATTACAACAGTAAATTAAGGGATACACACAAACATACACAAAAGAAAGAAAATATAATGACAAAAACATACACATGGAGGGGGGAGTAAAAATGGTATTTGTTTTAGAATATGTTGGAACATACATGACCATCAACTTAAAATGGATGGCTATTAATATAGCTTGGTATATATGAAGCACATGGTGACCACAAACCAAAACGCTACAAGAGATATACGAGAAATGAAAAAGGAATCCAAACACAACACTACAGAAAGGAGAAGTGAGCAGGATAATAAAAAACAAACAGAGAAAAACTACAAAAACAATGAGAAAACAATTAATAAAATGGCAATAACTACATGCTTATCAATAATTACTTTAAATATAAATGAATTAAATGCTTCAATCAGAAGGTGGATGGATAAAGAAGTGGTGCATATATACCATGGCTATTACTCAGCCATAAAAAAGAATGACAGCTTATATTTGCTACAACCTGAATGGGCCTAAGAGTATTATGGTAAGTGAAATAAATCAGACAGAAAAAGACAAATACCATATGATCTCACTTGTATGTGGAATGTGAAAAACAAAATAAACAAACAAAACAGAAACAAACTCATAATTACAGAGGACAAATAGTTTCTAGATGGGAGTGGTAAGGAGCGGGCCTGGGTAAAAAGGTAAAGGGATTAAGAAGTAGAAATTGGCAGTTACAAAATAGTCACGGGGATGTGAAGTACAGCTTAGAGAATATAGTCAGTGATATTGTAATAACTACATATATATGGTGTCATGGGTGCAAGGTGTACCCCGGAGGTCACTTTGTAAGTTATATAAATGCCTAACCACTATGCTGTTCACCTGAAACTAATATAATATATGACATGTCAAGTGTAATTGAAAAAAAAAGCCAAAACATTAATTTAAAAAGCTATCAAAGTATAACTATGCTTTATTCTATCTAATTTAATTAACTTGATTTAGATGCACATGTATTTGTGTACACACACACATAAGGTATATAAGCCAAACGAATTATAAGAGAGCAGTGAAAACATGTGACGGCTCTGTGACGGTCACTGGTGCACATAGCTTCCACACACATTTCACTAACAAAACACATCACGTGGTCAACCTCACAGTCAGATGGAGAGTAATATTCTCTTGAAGTAGGTCTTGCACGTGACACGGCAAAGGGCACTCATGTGCAAACACTCTACCAAGGAAAGGGGAACGTGTGATTGGGTGTGATAGCATAGTTTTCAAGTTTTTAACTTAAAACTGTAGTATGATTATTAATATTATCCCACGTCACTCAATTTCTCTCAGAGAAGTAATGGGAAATGAATAAAAAAACAGACTATGCTTATGTGATCAACAAATTTTCTCGAACTGGTTGAGGAAGCAGGTTGTTTGCTTTGTTCTGTTTATCATCTTTCAGAACACGGATCCTAGATTTCTGGAGTCGGTTTTATTGTGAACCAGTGTGATGAGTAAAAAGACTAAACTATTGAGAGGACGTGAACACTCTAGTAAAATAGAAAGATGTAAATGGCTAGACTAGTTTGCAGCACTTGGTCTTGTGGGCGTCTCATACGCACACTCAAGAAACTGATGCAGAAGGCCCCCTGCAGTCCCACAGAACGTTTCATCTCATTTAAATTCATACCGCCACCTGCTCCAACTGCTTTTGTTGCTATGCACTGTAATGACTAGATATAGCATTTACCAGAGCTTGGTAACATTCTGTTGGGGGGAATGAATGTTTTCTTTGTAACTGCTTTTGTTATATATTTTTTCTCATTCAAAGGAAAAGAAAATCCGTCATAAGAATAAATATTCCCTGCTAACCGAGAATGTAAGCAGGGGGGGAGGGGGGGAACAACTTTCTGAGAATATAAACTTTAATTCTTTTTTAATTCTTTTCATTGCTAAACTTAGAAATAGGCAAAATACATTTGTTTTTCTGCTTTTGGTGGAGTGCTGGCACTGTATACCAAACCTTTTAATATTGCCGGTTTTATAGAGTTCTGCAACTTTGACTTTCAATTGGCTAGAGTATTTGATAATTCTCTATGGTCAGGATTTAAAGTATAATAATACAATAGTAATGCAAATTGTCATTGTCAATAGCTCTGTCATTAAATTTTGTGTAGTAGAAATCAATTGGTTTTCATCCTATAGAAAGTACTACCCCTTTACCCATTCTATTAGCCTCCCTTCTGGCCAGACAACTATCAGCTTTTTCCAATGCTGATTCCTGGCCAAGCTTCAAGTATTATCAGGTGGGTTCCCACAGAGGTTAGTAATTGTTTGCTCATTCACTGATGAACTCTCCGCATTATCTCGGCCAGCCATTTTTTTCTGTTTTTCTTAGGCTTACCTCTGCTCACTTTATTTTTTTTAATTTAAAGTTTATTCTTAAACAGAGCTTTCTTATTTAATATTGTTATTCTTGCTCCTTCTACATCCACTACTACTATATACAATAATACAATACCTTAGAAAAGTTCCTTTTAAAAAGAAAGAAAATATGGTGTCAAAACATAGCATTTTATTAACCTATAAGGCATTAATAAGTTTCACTTTTCTGAGAAAATTCATTTGAGCATTCCTAATTCATATATATGTGTACAGGAGTGTGTGAGTGTGTAATATAATAATTATATATGTCTTCCTGGCAGAATATATACATAAAAACCCAACAATTCAAATAATTATATTTTAATTTAGACTTTGTTAAACTATGGAAGTTGGATGTTCACAAAATAAGGACTTGGAAGAAAATTGCTAACACATGAGTTAGTTTGGCTTACTACTTTACGAAATTATGACATTTTGATATTCATAAATTATATAAAATATTTCTCCATATGTTTTCAAGTGAACAAAGTGCTAGGTCAACAACTCTTTAATTAACTTAGGATTTGACTTCTTCATTCATCTAGTGCTTGCCATAGCTTCTATACTAATACCATTGCTTATATGCAATGTTTATTACTATAGCTTTGAATTTACCAAATATTTTGACAGGAGGATATTAAAATATAATTGTCTAAAGTTAGTTAATTATGGATAATAGTTTTGTTATGCAAATGTGAACTCCCCCACACAATTAAATTTTCTAGCAACTTATACTATGCTGGTAAATTAAAACATACCTTTTATTTATACTGTTAAATTGTTAATCAAGTTGAAGTTTATCCAATTAAAAAGACATGTATATTTCAAGATATGTTTGATTTTTTCACTTAAAAGAGACTAGGGGTCTAATTTTAGTCTTTGGGGTATCTATTTGGAGTTTTGATACAAAAATAAAATGTTTTTACTCTGAACTTAAATTCTTTCTATGTTTAAGGCAAGCCTTAGGAGTAAATTTGGCATTCTGAGGATTTTTAATAACTCATTTACTCCATAAACTTTCTCTTTGTTGTCTATAAAAGCTGGTTCAATTTGCTTCCTTCTAATTTTCATTCTATTTTTTCTAGTACAAGAATAATAGAAAAAATAAATAATAGGATTTATATTAACCACATTTTATGTTCATATGTTTAGGAATATTTTCTAAAAATACCTTTGTGTTCCTCTTTCCATCTAAAATGATTCAAAGTTAATTCATTATTTTTTTGTAAGTTTCAAAACTTTTATTGGGATTGTGTTTTCAGAAGTTATACTTTTTTATGCTGTGATTTTTAAAATGTCAAATTATGAATTTGCATGTATAATAGTCTGTCTTTGTAATTCTACCACATAATTCTTTAATAATTTTTATAAATATATCTAAGCTAGTAACTTTTTGTCTTATCACAAGACAGAATTTAATATCTAAGAGAGTACATAGACAGAGAATAGAGTTACAGTGTCAAATTTGCTAGTGATTTCTTCACAGAATTAAATGGTTAATTTTAAGAAATGAAGAGGTTGTAATAGATAAATATGATATCGAGGGTGGGAGGGCAGTATGGGGGGAGGGGAGTTGTTATTTTGTGAGGGGTATAAAGGATAACTATTGCATTGTTCTGTACACCCAAAACTAATAATAAAAAACAAAACAAAACAAAAAAGAAATGAAGAGGAAAAAACACCTACTATTTCCCTCATCAGATCTGTCCCAAGATGGAGGTTACTGAGATACTGCCATGTCCTTTCCTCCAGACTACTAAATATATTTGTACCACCTAAGTTCACTCTTCTGTTATCTCCTCTCTGTACAGTGTATGTTCTCTATGAGGCTGTTCCTGGATACAGTGTTCTGTTCTGTTCAATTTAGCTGTCCTGTTGCCCATACCTCATTGCTTTAATCACTACTGACATATATATTAAGTCTTGGTGTCTGGTAAAGTAAGTCTTTTAACTTTAATGTGTGGTGTGTTTGTGTGTGTGTGTATCTAGAATATATATCAAAACATATAGAGAATTAATAAAAGTAAATAACAGAAAACAGAGAACTAATTTTTAAAAGGACAAAAAATTAGAATGGACACTTCTTAAAAAAAGATATCAACATGACTAATAAGCACATAAAAGTGCTAACTACCATTTTTCATCAAGGAAATAAATTTAAAATGCTATCCAACAGTGTGAGTAAAATTTTTAAAAAAGGAAATGACAATATAAAATTATTTGGGAGGATGTGAAATAATTGCAACTCTTGCACACTGCTGGCAGGGAATAAATTGGTAAAAACACCTCGGGAGATCAATTGCCTGTAACTTATAAAATTGAACATAGGTACAATCTGTAAATCAGTAACTCCACTCTTCATACACCTGCAATGCAAATCCACCTATACGAGCATCAAGACACATATCCTAGAATGTCCATAGCAGCATTAATAGCAGTAGCTCCAAACTAGAGAGAATGCACATGATAATTAATGGCTGAATGGGCAAAGAAATTAATATAAGGGAGTGCTACATAATTGGATTGTCTAATACAGCAGCTACTAGCCACATATGGCTACAAAGCACTGAAAATTTGGACTAATTAGAGTTGAGATATCCTATAAGTGTAAAATGCACAGTAGATTTTGAAGATTCAGTTAAAAAAAAGTAATATACCTCACTCATAATTTTATATTGATTACATATTAAAAGAATGTTTGGATATATTAGATTAAATAAGATAAATGTGTATTTTTATTTTATTTATATTTACTTTTGTGATGTGGCTACTAGAAAATTTATTTATTATTTACTGTTAGATACTACTCTGATACAAACATCAAAAAACAAACAAACAAACAAAAACTACTGCTGCCTCAACACTAAAGGTGAATCTGACAGCATATGATTGAGACAAGTATATTGAGTCTGTAGGTAATACATACCTATGCATTCATCTCTATAAAGTTCAAAACAGATGATACTAGTCTATGATGATTACCTTTGTTGGCAGTAATAAGTGCAACACTAAAGGCTCTGTTAATATGAATTATTTTGACAGGGGTGATAGCTACATGGGTGAATTTATTTTACATAATTTCATTGAGCTAGGATTTATGCATTTTAGTTTATATATGCTGAAAAGAGGTTTCAAAAATATTGATATTAATCCTAGTATTGATATTAATACCATTCATCTCTTCCTTTCCAAACATACCCTGTTTGCCTGCGATGCCCTCCAGGTCTCTGAGGTACAATTCATAACTAACATTTACTGACAGCGCTTTTTAAGTGCTTTGCATATATCATCACTTTTAAATGTCACAAAACCCACATTGCACATAAAGAGAACGAAGGTTATGAAGGGAAAGGGATGTCTTCAGGCTATCACAATCGGTTTGTGTTGGAATTAGGTCTTGGACAAGATCTAACTTATTCAAAAGCATGGGGCATTCTGTCTCCTTGGCTCACAAACTTTCTCACAAAACGTTCCTGATAGTCTTTCATTCTCTCAAAGCCAGGACAGCTCTGATATCAAACTGTAGTGCAATATTAATGTTGTGTCATTTTATATTTTCCTATATAACAATCATATTAAAGGGCTTGACCCAGAAAAAGGTGCACAATGTTTCAGATGAGGTCAGTGAAAGAGATTTTTTTGTTTTTTTTTCCATATAGTTCGACTATGTGAGATGATCTTAATTTAGATGGGGGAAAAAAAAACAAAACCCTGCTGGCTTTGCTGATAGAGAATTTTACATTTTCTATGAAAATTGGCTTTATGCAGCACATTTCTCTGATGTATAAAGTATATTTTGTCATAGTTTATTTTATAACCCACCATATCTAATTTGTCTGATGTCATGCCCTCAATTTACAGAAATATAAATAGGTTTCTTCAGTAGGAACTTGGTTATTTTTGGGTAGTTGCAGAAATGCATTGTGTTTAGCTCTGATAGTATCATCTGATTTTAAAAATCGCCCTAAAATGTTCAATGTGCAAAACTGCAATTTTTAAAGTCCAAATATGTGCACCATCTGCTGACACTTGACACCTTATATCTTTGAAGTTTATTACTTATTCATATTTTTCTTATTATTAATTTTGGCCTGTTATGAATTTATTTAAATTAAAAGCTATTTTACTCTAAAATTATATAGCTATACTATATATATATATATATATATATATATATATATATATACACAGAACATATATAAAAGAAAATCTTACGTCCCTCACACAGCAGAGATCTTGAAATTATTAAACAGATTCCTTTTTAACTCCAGAAATTTACTTGCTTACATGATATTCTTTAAGGAGCTCTGACATTGTGTTAATAAATTAAAATATTGTCTTGTATATACTAAAACATTAAAAATTAAGCTAAATTCTTCTTTAGCCAACACCCATGATTCCATTCTCTCCCCCAAATACCTCCGATAGTAAGTGTGGTGTGTATATTTGTTTTCTGGTAAGAAGTGGCAGAGGCTCTGAGGAAAATCATTAGGGATATTCTAATACAATTTGAAGAAAAGATGATTTGAATATAAAAAACATAACTTTACTTTGAAGCATAAATCATTCCTACAAATATTCACATTAAAAGGTTCTATATTTACTCAATCTTTAAAATTCAAATACCCCCAACAATGATTCAAATAATTAACTATTAGAATCAAAGAGTATCCTAGAATGGGCTACGCTCTCACAGTTTGTAAGGTGAGTAGGGATTTGAGGTCACTGAGGGACTGATCACATAATTCCATCTCATGACATTAGGTCAGGGCAAGCTGGATACAAGTTGGCAATATTTACAAGCAGAGGTGAATTTTGAAGGGTGACTTACCTAGTTTTCCAGACCTTCTCTCTAACATCTTGCTTCACAGTGTTTGCATCTTCAGCCTAAAGACAAAAAATGAAATTAGAAAACAAAGCAAACCAAAACAAAAAATAGTCACAAAGATCACACACACACAATATAAAAAGCTTAAACATAAGTACATTTTTTATCCCTGAAAACCTATATCTTTAGTTACCTGGTTTCTCTTCTGAATTTTTGTTTTAAATTTTGAGATATAAATTTTCTATCGTTAAATATGTTAAAGCTATTATTAAAAGTGAGTCTTAAAGATCTATTACCCCTAGAAGGTACAGAACATCTTTTATTAACTATCTATGGCTAACTAAACACTATTTGGTATTTTTTCTAGTGAACACTGTGGAATATTTTGGAAAACATTATCAAAATTCTAATATACAATGTAACCACATAGAAAATTTTATTTATAAATTGTATGAAGGAAAATATTCTGGATAGAATCTCAGGAATAATGTTCTGATGCTCTATTAACACATACACACATTATGAATATGTAGACAATATTCTAAACACTTTGAACGACTAGATACAATCTTTGATTGCTACACTGCTCAGACATTTTTTTTTTCATTCCTGCCAAAACAGAATGAAGCCGTATTGATTTAGCCAAAGTAGTTTGATAGGTGTCCTCCTTCTACACACAGACTTTGTTTTCAAGACAGATCTCATTACTTGTAACCCATTTGACCTACGAATAGAAATGAACTGTGGATAATGGCTTCTTTACTTAGAGTATTCATTTCAAACAAATTTATCTGTGAAAAATAAATAAATAGAAAATGCAATCTACGACTAGGAGAAAAGAATGTATACTATCATTACAAGAAAATATTTCACAATATCTGTTTCAATGAAGAGAAGAAAATAAAACAAGAAAATACATCTTTTGTAGACAGAAAACTTGGTAGCATTTTCTACTTTGTAGGCATGAATTCAAATGTAATAGTGTTTTTCACCACTAAAATGCGATTATATCAAATAAAAATAGTATAAACACCTCTGCTTCTGGTCATGAAAGATTTCTTTAAAATAAACTATTGAGAAAGCAATGTAAGTCTAAATATCTACCTATACAAATCCTAATTTTGCCACATTTAATTTTTGGCAAAGGTAGAGAATATTAAATATGCTTTTTCACTAACAGTGAATATAATATATTCTTTTGGAACATCTTGTAGAAAGAGGAATATGTAAATATGCTAATAGAAGTAAATAAAACATTGAGAAAACCCTCAAGTCATCTGCATAACAATGATTTTCTCACACACCAAAAAGCTGATATAAAAGTATAATTTACCTGCTGTCCACCTATCATTATATTTCTCATCAATGCTTCCATAGAAGTGGAGATACTTGATTATATTTTACAGTGTTTTAGAAATATAAAAGAATATTGATATAATAAAGGAATTAAATGAACTTGTGTTCCTAGTTTATTGTACATAAAACTGTGATCACATGGTCATTAACAAAGTGATCGTAAATGCAGACATTCTCTGTTAAATGACCTCTTTAGATATAATGATTGGCATAGTAAAAGTGTAATACATTCTTTTTTCCATACCTATCTGAAAATAATTATTTGTTTGGATATTGGATATTGATTATTAAATCTACTATAAAGGGGTTTGCTAGCTTTATTTTTAAAAGCACTGTCGAATTAATACTGGTAAAAGTAATTGGTGTTTAATATATTTTTATTATGCTTAAACAAGTCTAAAGTAATTTCAGCCTAGAAATCAGAAAATATGTATATAGATGTGCCTGCACAAAAGAACAAAACATTTTAATTAGTAAATGTTGATGAAATTTACTTACAAACTTGTTATTTTGTTTTTCTTCCTGATGTTTTGCTATAGCTTTTCCAGTATACGTTTCTGCTTGTTTGTTCACATTGTTATTTGTGTAACGGTATGTCTAAGTTTTGATAACTTATTAATATTGCAACCCTCAGTAAATAACAATGTGTAGAGTCCTCAGTTATTAATATACCTACATATAGGTAGAAAATATGAAATCCAGCTTTCTATCTAGAAATTACAGTATTTCAGGTTATGTCCAAGAATAAAATCTTCTAGATTAGTTGTCAATAGGACTGGATCACATTCCAGCTTATTTATATTTTCAGGCAATCATTACATGTCTTTAAGGACTAAAAAAGTAAACATTTACAGTTTCACTACATTTCAGGCCTTTGTCTAAGTTCTTTTAATATTTATGCTCATTTATTATACCCAATAGTACTTACTCAGTGTTATTAGTTTCTTAGGGCTATCATAACAAAGTAGCTCAAACTAGGTGGCTAAAAAGAACAGAATTTTATTTTCTCACAATTCTGGAGATTAGAAGTCTGAAATCAAGGTTTTCGCAAGGCCATGCTCCTCTGACTTTGGGTAGAATCCTTCTTTGCTTCTCCTTAGCTGTCAGTGACGGTCATCAATCCCTGGCATCCGATGGCTTTCAGATGCATCGCTCAAGTCTCCTCGTATGGCATTCCCCCCATGTGTCTCTTTACATGGCATTTTCCTCTTCTTATAAGGACTTCAGACACATTAGATTAAGGCCCACCTTAATTACTTCATCTTAAATTGACATCTGCAAAGACTGTAATCCAAATAAGGTTATACTCTCAGGTACTGGAAGTTAGGACATGAATAAATCTTTTAGGAAGTGACAATTCAACCTATGACACCTGGTGAGGTAAACACCTGTTTTTTAAAATTATTTTACTGTTAATCCAATATTATACTTAATCTCCACATAGTAATCAATTTTATTTTGACAAAATAACTATATATTTCTTATTGATTATGATATCATATGTTTTGTTATATTTTATAGACAGGCATACATCATCTAAAGTGGTCATAAAAATTGTCTGAGAAAAATTACAGAGGTTAAAACTACAAATTTAAATGGAAGTTTAAAAAATTCTCTATGGTCACACTATAATCACAATATGATTATGACATTATTGTAATCTTTTATTGTCATTGGCATTCTATCATTTCCTTGTACATCTTATGACAAGGAAGAGAATGAACAGCTGCGTAGTAAGGACTTGTACAAAGAGAGTTCTTGCCTTCATCCTGGTTCCTAGGAAGTGACATCTAATTGCACTGAATTTCCTAAGTTATGAAAGTATCTTTATTATTTATGATCAACCCCCTGGTCCAAACTAATGGTAGTTTATGCTAACAAGATGATGGGTTGGGATGGGTCACACCACCCTTAATGGTCTTAAGGTGGGGTCTAGCCATGCTAGAAAGACAAACCATGTGCTTAGAGGGTGGAGAATTTCTTTTCATGAAATCAGCTAGTCTCCAGACCAAGTTTAAACTCTTGAGCAACTAATCAATCAGTCATGCTTACATAATGAAACCCCAATAAAAACTCTGGACACCAAGGCCTGAGTGAGTTTACTTGGTTGGCAATATTCTGTGCATATTCTTACACATCAGTCAGGAGTAGGTAATATTACCCAGGTCTACACAGGACAAGGACAACCGGAAGCTCTGTTTCGAGTCCTCCCAGGTATGTCCCTGTGCATCTCTTCCTTTGACTGGTTCTAATTGGTTTCCTTCTCCTGTAATAAATGTGACTGTGGGGATATTAGGTTTCAGTGAGTTCTGTGAGTCTTTCCAGTGAGGTTTTGAACTTTGATAGAGAAACTTCTGAACTTTCCATTATTGTCAGAACTCTTGGGAATAACTTGGCAGTCTTGAGAACTGCACACTTAGCCTTGTAGTTGGGCTAATTCCAGGTAAGTGCTCACATAACAAATTCAATTTGTTGTACTAAATTATTCATAGAAATTATATACTAGAGTAAAATTGCAATTCCTAAGGTGCCAATAGAAGTCAATGCCACTGTTCAAATTTCCTTAAATGACTGCATCATGCATACCAAATAAAATGTATTTTATAAAGCTGTGGGGTCCTCTTAAATAAATAAGACCTGTTAAACTAATAAAATATTGACACAATAAAATAATCTATTTAACAGGTTTGTGGTGTGTTTTGCTAAATTTGCAATCACAGGGCTTGAAATTTCCTAAGTCGTAATGATCAGAATCATTATCAGGGATATTTAAATTTTAAATTTCTTATTAAATACAGACTTTCCAAATGTGACTCTTTGTGGGAATGTGTTTTGTTTTGACATAAAGTTTGGCCACAGAGTTTGAGTATTCAAGATCATTTGGAGACTGAGAATTGGTTATTTCTATACCATACACATAAACTTGCCAGGTTGAATATTTGAATAAGAAATTTATTTTTTATTAAATAGAAAGATGATCTCATAGACTTCAACCCATTAGTTTCATTTATTATGAGCCAGTAATAAAACTGCAAACTATTAATTTTCTACATTGATATTAGAATGTTTTTCAATAAAATATTAACAGTGATATAAATGCATTTTGACAATTAATGGCTTTTGTATGACTGCTGCTAAGGGTCCCAAATGAAAAAAAAATAAAAAGGTAATTTTCTACATACTGCTTTTGTATTTTTCCCAAAACTACGTGTTTTGAAAGGTAATACTTTCAATGGTATTATCAGCAGTATATTCAGCAGTATGCAAATGAATAGTCACATGCTATTATAGGTAAATATTTCAAGGCAATACTTAATTTGTCACAATATTCTGAACTAACTCATAATCAATTACTTTTATTACTTGATTACCATTAACATGTGAAAAGAAACTTTCAAATACTCCATTATTTATTTTAAGAGATCTGCTACAGAAGAATCATATCAAGCACCAGAAAAGCTTTGGTCTATTTCAGGGGTCGGCAAACTGCTGCTCGCGAGCCACATGCGGCTCTTTGGGTACATACATGTGTACCCAATTGTACCCAATTTTGTACCAAAATTGAAAATGAAAACAACACTGTCATAGTTTCATTATAAAATTTTTAAGGGATATTATTCACACAATGGGAATTTCATTTGTTTTATGGCTCTCAAATGATTTTTAAATTGTTGTGAGGGACAGGATTGTCTCTTCTGTCTCAAAAGTTTGCCGACCCCTATCTATTTGATTCACTTCATAATGAGAGTTGGCTTTGACATATTGGCTGGGTTTAAAGTGATCAATAAAATTCCTTTTGGGCTGTTACTCTTTCTCTTATGCTTTGTTTAGCAGAGTTAAGCTGGTGTGAAATCATAATTAACCTTGGTTTTTATTTTTATTTTCCCTTAATCTTGGGAAGTTTATTAGAATACCTTTTCTTCTCTTAAATGTTATCTTTTTTCCTATGAATGTGATCAAAACTTTTTGGATTGTAAGAACTTCCAGATGTACAAGGCAGATGAAAAACAAGTTCATATATCCCTTGTTAATTATGCTCAAATGACAAGAAGGGGGATAAGAGAAATTTATAAACTCAAAAGATCAATGAGTCTAAGATAAGAGAGAAAAGGAGACAAAAGATGTAAATTAATTTATTTTTATGACAGGAAATTTAGTGAATGATTTGTCCAATGAAAGCATTTAAGCTATTTTGCATTATTTTCTCTAACCTCAAGATTGCCTGAGGAGGATTGGCTATCTAAACAAAGAAATTTATAGAAATAAATCAAGACAAATTAGTGTCTTGCTGAAGTTGTTATGTTCCAAACAAAGCATCTATACTTGGTTGATTATTTTTTTTCTGAATAACCTGTAATTAATAAATAAACCATATCCATGGAAGCACTTGTAACAAGTCACATAAACCTGAAGGAGATACATAAATACATGATTAAAATATACAAAAAAATAGAAGATACTCGAGAATAAGTGGTTTCCCTGAGCTGAGGTGGTCTATACTACTCAAGCTTATCTCCCATAACCACCTACTCCAAAGTGATGAATAATTTTGGCACATCAGAAGCTGAAATCAGGAGTGATGAGATCTCCATTATGTTATGCTGCTTTTGCAGCATTTGCCTAAAAACTGAATAAATGTGAAATCTAATTAAGCCTATTGTGTTTCTTTGTGTTTTCTTTCAATTTGAACATAAGACTACTGCAGCTAGTTGAGCAGAATATATACTGTAACTGATAACCAGCTCAGCAGAGGAAGATGCAACACATAGCCTGGCAGAAAATGAAAAAGAAGGGAGAAATTATTTGATTTGCTACAAGGAAATGGAAGGCTCAAGACTGTTGTAATAAGACACATGGAAGGCAGATATGATAGTATTGAACTGTGGAGCTAAACATAGAAAGGTAGAAAAAATGTACGTGCCAAGAAGTTCTTTCCTCTGATGTCCTCTTTTATCCCACATAGAGAGGCAGCTGTTCCTTGTTTTATGCTCTCTTTTCCATGTTCGGACTAGGGCTGCTACCCTGAGGAAATGAAACCAGTGAGTACCTACACATAGGGACCTCAGGTACCATGAAGCCAAAGATGTGACTGAGGGCTAAAAATAAGGGATTCAGTTAGAAGCCTGTCTACTGAGCAGAAAAATTCCCTCGCCTCCTACATCCACTAGCTCTAGCACTCATGGAGCCAGAGTGTATGTCCTCTACTCTCACTTCCATCATATCTAGGAGCAAATTAGAAGATTTTTCAATAGAAAAAAAGCTGGTTAGCAATTCATTCATTCATGAACGAAGAACATGTGACTCATTGAAGTTGCTGATTTTCATCCGTACTCATAGAGTTTACAGTGAGCTCATTCTGCAATATGAATGAACTACTTAAGTTGCCCACAGATTTGACTAAGAGTTAAAACATGTAAGGCAAACCAAAAGAGCATGCAAAATGTTGAGAAAATTGGAGGAAACTAAGATAATGCAGTTAACATTTTTAATGCAGAAACATTTTTCAAAACAAGACAAAAATTATAATTAATTGATATCCTCCACTAAGAAAGGGAGGTTATTCCACCCACAAAACCAAACAGGATCTAAAAAGAAAAAACATACCAGAAAAAGCGAACAACAATAATAGCTTTGACATTAGAAATATTCCAGACTGGAGCAAGAAGGTACCAGTAGGGCTTTCCATGATTAGTGACTGGAAGTGATAAATTATCTGATGGGTTGAACCTGTAGAAAAAAAATACTAGGAGGTGTTTAAGAACTCTGTATGTGATAAATAAGCAACTAAAAATAAATATGAAAAATAACGATTATTAACATGAGGTAAAAGATGTAAAGAATAGAAACACTCATAAGCACAATAGTCGTACGTATTTCTAAGTGCATTTTAACATCTGTTTTGCACAGAAGAAGCCTAGAACTACATTTTCTAGAATCGACTTACTCATAGGAAGATAAATTAGAGGTCTTGATGTCAGGACCCAGTTGACATATACCAGCTTTCCAGTGAGGGACAAGGGAATCATCTGTCCTGGTACCACAGGTTGAAATAGTCAGAGCGAAGCTTTCCAGAGGTGCTTGAGGTTTGCAGTAGCGTTAATGAGAGCCCTTGAAAACTATTCACTTCCATGTTGCAGGACAAGGTATTCTGGGTCCACTTGCCAAACTGTTGATCACCAGGCTAACAATTATGTAAGCCTCTGGAACCCAGTAATAAAACAGAATTGTACACCTTAAATCTATGTAACTTTGCTGACAATTATCACCCCAATAAACTTTAATAAAAAATAATAAAACATGCTTATGGGAATATGTAGACTGGATTCTGTTTTCCTGACCAAATACAAGATATTTATGAAAGGTGGACATAAGTATGAGATGAAACTGCTAAAAGTGTTGTACCTGGGGAGGAAAGATTATAAACTAGAGAATTGATCACTGTTTTTTAATAACAACAGAGAATTATTGGAGAATTTCTTGACTTGTTAAACTATGTGCATGTATCATTATTTATCAGTATTGACTGAGAGAATGGCTGAGCTTTGACCTGATAAGACTTTGGGGTTGGAAGTTAGTAGTTACATTGTTTCAGGATTATATAGGAATGAGCATGAATAATGTGAAGAGTTTTCAATGAAAGATCCAGATGTCTTTGAGAACAGTAGATTGAAGTTTATACTCAAGCTTGCCTCTAGGGTCAAATCCAAATATTTGTCTGAAAAAAATATATATCGTTTGTGTAATTCCCTTTATTTTTTATAGCACAATGTTCTTACTATGTGATCTGTTTAGAAATAAATATTTCTTTTAGTAAAAGAGCACCGATAATATTTCCCCTCAAGATGATAGGCATTAGCAAATCTGATGGAAAAATTCTGCTCCAGCTTTTAGGGAATTAAAGAAAAAAAAGCCTCAACAACTAATGGCTGAAGACTCAGCTGTACAAATAGGGGAAGACAAGCCCTTAGAACTTGTGGGGTTATTTGCATGCAGCTTATGTTGTAATTCTTAGCAATACATTTGATTCTTTGCACTCTCCAATGGTAGTAAATTTTATTCCTGCTGACAGCAAAAGTAATTGCTTTGAACATTATAACATGAATTGTTGAAAAAGTTTAACAAGGTTTTCTTACCCCATTTCTGCAGTGTCTGCATTTCTCTTCACATAAATAAAAGAAGAAAGGCAGAAACAACCCTGATAGCTGAAAAATAAGACATTGGAATGGGCAATATTGCTCTTTTACATGAGGATAAATTCCATCATTTTCCTCTTATTTTGCATTATGGAAAATGTAAGCAAGTTTTATAAAAAGTATGTAGATTGTGCTTTAGTCACTAATCCAGCCCATTTTGAAAGTTTGCTTTCAAAGTATTAAAATTATGTATAAATCAGAGGGTAAGGGGGGAGGGGGGTAGTAGATGAGGGTAAAGGGATCAAATATATGGTGATGGAAGGAGAACTGACTCTGGGTGGTGAACACACAATGTGATATATAGATGATGTATTACAGAATTCTATACCAGAAATCTATGTAACTTTGTTAACAACTGTCACCCCAATAAACTTTAATTAAAAAAGTATAAACCCACTACCAAAATACAAAAAAGAAACTAATAAAATTCCATGATTGTAATACTAACTTCTTCCATCTCTGTCCAATTTCCATCACATGCCTCCTTCCTTTCTTTGCACTTCTGACACTTTTAGCATCAGGCATATTTTGATCTCTAAACTGAATCTTGATTTGACTGAGGTTAATTTTGTGAGTCCAAAATCAATATCCTGAGACATAGTATTTAGCTATTTCATCAGCTTCTATGACTTTGTAGTTTCTTTACTATTAACAGGGACTTCCTTCGCCAGTTCCTCCTGGGTAACAAACTCCTATACTTCCAGATTCAAGTTATATTAGGTTTTCCAGCAAACAATGCTCAATCTTCCTTCTCATGAGCTAAGTTCTCTTCTATTATCTCCTCCTATCTTTAATATGTTATGGAATGTACATACTTGTGCTATGGAATTTATATCATAATTGTTGACTTCCCTGAATTCACCCTATGAAATACTTAAAGGCAAGGACCATTGTATTTTTCTTTGTATTTCTAATGCCTGGGAAAATGTTAGCACATCATAGGAATAAGATTGCCTGTTGAATAAAATAAATACACATCTGATGACATTCTCTGCCAGTTCAGTAAAGGGACACGGGGAATGGAGAACGTCTTCCACCGTTTAAGGGCACTCTTGACCTTGTGCTTCCCTGGCCACGTGGCTCTTATAGAAAAGGCATGGGAAAGTCTCAAAGAGTTTGATCAGAGATCGTCATGTCATATTCCTTCTCCTTCAGTGCTCTTTGAGTGTGAACTCCTTTAGGCATTTTTCTACACACCGTATTTAATTTTCCTCAATGAGTTTTGTGGGAATAATGTTAGGATAATACCGGATAGATGCAATAAAATATTCTACACTGAAGAAAGAACAAAGGTGAAGTTTTGCTTTGCCAAGTGGAACTGGAGAACTTTCACCTAGGAAGGTTAGTGAGGGTGTTTTCTTGATTTATTGATGCTTGAAGGAAGTAAACCAAACCTTTGAAATGTGTTGGATTTTAGCATTTTGCGTAATTCGCAAATAGCTCATTGGTAGATGTTCTTTGCTCCTTCCTCTCACAGCATTAAAGTCAAACCCTCCTAGCTATTGTAATTTGCAACTGAGGGCAAATATGGAAAGTAAGTGTGTTCAATGCTGTGAAAATTAATCAGTTAATTTTCTAATGTCAAAAAAAAATATCTTACAAAGAGGGTTGTATATAAAGGAAAAAAAATGTTACATTTATAATCAGAGTAAAAAATTTTAAAAATAAATATCATATCAGTACAATACCTAAACCTTAAATGTTTTCCTATTGTTCTTCACTTTCTTAACCTCTCAAAGTTCTGCCATATTTTTAAAGTGCAGTTATCTTCCATCATAATTCTGGTATTCCACAGACCTTTGTCCTCTGCTAAACTCCACTGCTACCAGTGCAATCTAGCTGAGTTTTCCTGAATATATACAAATAAAGATTATTAACTTGTTGTCTTAAATACCAAAAGACTGTTTATCTTGAATCAATGGTACAATGATTTACAAATAATAAGCACCCACAAAACATTTATTGACACAGCAGATATGTCAATTTGTATAAGTTAAGTATAGAGTTTAGACCCATCCAATATTCCAAATATGACCTGAAAAATAGAGTGCATGAAAGGGCTTTCGATTCCTTTCTTGCAGATATTATATTTCTATTAACAATGCCTAAAAGATTGCATTAAATGAAGCTGGTGTGAGTCACTCTGTTGGCTTTCACAGTATACTATTGATTAAATCTTTAACTTCAAATTTTGTTCTTTTTCTTTGCCTGCATGTGCTATTGCTAAGATTTATCTAGTGATATTTATACTTACACAGTTGTATATTTTGGGGTCAATGTTCAGGAACTATTTATGGCTCTAAAATGGCTTGAGGGTATTAAAATCCTTTGGATCCTAACTCTGTCTTTTATTGCATTCATTGTCCCCTCTGCCTTGTCCTTGTCATGAATTGAGTATCATGCCCCTTATGTCTTCCTTGTGATTATTGATGAACACGTCGAAATGGACAGGCCTAGAGAGAAACTTGTGTCCTTGTATTCAAGACCTCCAGCTAGCTGACATCTTCCTCTGTGACAGGATAGTAAATTAGACAGTTCAATCCAGTGTGTCTGACATGCTTTCACTTAAACACTGTTCAGATAAATAAGAGGAAATTGCATAATCTGAAGAGATGATTTAGGACCCTGCCTGTCCCTGAGAGTGTTAATAGACAGGATCAATGCCTTTGAAATGACAGGACATGAGACATAGCAATCTCTGCACCCACAGTCCTGAGGCCAGTCTGACTGATGGCGTGTGGACACATCTTCCATGCCTCCTCTCAGAAGTGACCTTTTTGGGGAGTCTTTCTTAGCGACTCCCTACTCAAAAGATTTGGTTATGTGTCCCATCTACGTACTCCCATAAGACACTCTACTAATATAGGAGGCCCCATACTTTATTTTAATATCATGTTTGTACTGTCTATACCTCCTGCTTCAATGTGAAATCCATGAGAAACAGACCTTTACTTATCTTGTCCAACAATTATATTTCCAGTTGCTGGAGCTATGACTGTACATATTCAATACATAGGAAGTGACATCACAGGTTCATTCACTGTACCTCCAGATCAATGATAGAAATTGTCGCTTCTCTATTCTTCATGACTGATCTCATTGATTCCACTGGCTTCCAGCCAGATTTAAACATGCATTTGAAGAATTTCTCAATCGTGTTTTAAGTATAAGTTCTTGGTCTGTTTAGTGTTCAATGCTGTATTGGGGCTGGTTTGAATAGGGTTTTTCAAATGACCCATTGTTGTCATTCTGCACACATCACATTCTACTATGGCCTGCCTACAATGGTGGCCAGGTGTGTAAAGAGTTTGAGTACTTATTGGCACTTGAGAAAAGGCAGCCTTCAGGACTATAAAGGTGACTTTTGGTTCCCATCATTCTCAGGGGAGTGGCTGATCTGATACATTTGCTGTACTGCTGATGTAGGGTGTGTCCTAAATGGCCTGGGGGACAAATATGCATGCTCCCACACCTGAAGCCAGTGGTCTCAGAAATTTGCTCTTAGTCTCAAAGGCCTTGTTGGTGATGTTCTCTTTGTCATGACCCCAGGACTCTAAGTATTTACCAGTCTTCTTAGAAACCTGTGAACCTTCACTTGAATATTCAAGCGCCCCTAGGTTTTCTGAAAACCCCAGGCAACCCAGGGCACTTCCTGAGGCTCTGCTGTCTATCTCCAACAGCTAGTACTCGATCATTCTATTTTGCCTTATTGTCACATGAGATGCCGGCAGCTTTTTCCTTTTAATTTCCATGAAACATGACTCCAGCTGTTCCTTCCCTAATATTTTTTACCCAGCTTCCTACACACACCCATTTGGATGTTTCAAATGACTCCTCCCCTGAAGCTTAACCCCCAATGTGTCTGTGGATGGAAGGGTACATGAGGTCTACAGCGTTTCACCTTATCCCTCCTCCCATCATCCTTCTCCCTCTTTCTATCCTGGGTATGCAGGAACCTTGTTACTTAGTGTCTTGAGCTTGCTATTAACATATTAACTTAAGTAAATCTTTCTCTTCTTCTCCCACCTGATAAAACTTGATTTTCCATACTGCCATCTTGTTGAAAGGGTCAGGAATTTCTTCTCTGACACTCAAAACTGAACAATGAGAGCTAGTTTGATTCAGATGACCCTTCTCTTCTTATCTGGAGAAAAATAAACCTAAAGACTCCACCTCAGAAATAGGGCATCAGAAAAAAACAAAAAAACAAAAAACCTAAAAAACAAAAAAAACACAAAAAAAATACGTGTGTGTGTGTGTGTGTGTGTGTGTGTGTGTGTGTGTAATATATATAATTAAAGAAGAAAGTGAAACTGCTTTGGATAATAACTTCCATTAAAATGAATGGATAAATAAATAATGAGTTTTGAAGCTCATGTCACCTCCTCTGGGAAGGCCTCTATGCATTCTCAAATAGAAGCAGTGCTTCCCCTTGCGTGTTTCACCATACCTCTGTAGGAGGGCATTTCCCCTGGTGGTATCAGCTTATACATCTATCTCCTCCGCTAAACTGCAATGTATTGGATGCTAGAAAACTCATTTAATTTATCTTTGATTACATAGAAGAAGCACAGTGCCTCACACATAGTCAGGATTGATACATACTTTACAATGAATGTGCAAATTTAAATGATCAAAGGCATTTTTTTTCCTGATTTGGTCATGGCGATAGAACATTTTACTTCCAAAGACATTTGGCCAGTTAAACAAACTGACACATTAGACATCTGGATATGCAGAGCTCAAACCAACAAAATTAGATTGAAATGATAACTTAAATTAAGTGGAATTTTCTTCTCGGAAGATCAGTCAGGTAAATTTTTCTTTCTTTCTTTTCTTTGCTTTTTTTGGTAGTCCAGGAAAGGTTCTTTCTCTGCAAGCCTTTCATTAATATATATTCTTCATATAAAACTTGAAAAAAGTAAGTAACTCTCCCCACTCTAGGCATAATGGTGGAATGTTGTCAAAACCTAGCCCTAGAGACCAAGGGCATTATCTCCACCAAACACATGTGCTCAGGCTGCCAACTTACAGCTTAAAGGCAGTGCTCAATTATAGCAGAAAAGCATACCTCTAAGTAAGCCGAAGCCAATCAGCCACTTTAAAGTCACTTACAGATAATTTATTGGCATCCAATGCAGGAAATGCAGCGATGTTACCAAGATCCAATTGCCCAGAACGGTGGTGAATCCTCATGTAGCTCAGGTCCAAATGGCAGATTCATGCTCTTGGAAACTGCTAAGAGGGAATTAGAATGTACTGGCTGCATGATGAGGAGAACACTCAGTCCTGTGGCTGGGAATTCATGGGAGAATGGATTCGGCTGATGCTATTTATAGATAAGAAACATAGATTTTTCAGCTTTACCTACTCTGTGATGTTCAAAGTAGAACATGTGGTATCAAGTGATCTCCATACTCTCCAAACAGAGATATGAAAGAAAGAGGGATTATAGCTTTCATTTTCTTTCACTCTTCCCGATGTTATCTTCAGGGGATTAAGGCGTGACTGACATTGATACACGGAAACAACTAGTTTAGATGAAATGATTCTTGAGACAGAAAACTGAGGGATGCATCCTGAGGACTGATGATACTGTGCTTTGAGTTTAGAATTTTTTTTTTTCTGATATACCTCATATATACTTGGATCATACAGGAGAGAATAAAAACTTGGTGAATTCTGTAGCAAATGTCATGTTTCGATTTTCAAACTGGAATTTTTATGAATATACTTCTTACTTGGAAGTAGAATAAAAAAGGAGGAGATATACACTACAAGTTCATCTCCTATACTGCGTCTACCTCTATTGAAAACGCCCACTACTTTTTTGATAAATGAAATATATTTTTAAATTCCCCACTTGGCTCTTATGCTGCACAGTGAGTCTCTCAACACAAACTGCTTTGGGCAGAAGATGACAGATTCAGTGCATTGAGAGTGTCACCACACAGGGCACCTTAAGACCAGCTTCACAACCCTGATAAAGATGAACAGTGCATAACTCTGTGCCCTCAGGTCCTAACAAAGCACCTTGTCAACTTGGTTAATGCTTATAAATATTTCCTGAGTTCAATTATGAACAAAGTGATAAAAGTCCAGTAAATTAAGGGTTGCAATTTGCAGCCCCTCCAAAAAATAATGAAAGAGTAATTATTGTTGTTAAAAATTTAGAATATACTCTTAAAGGGGGCTACTCCATGCATTACTCATCTATTATTTTTCACCATATTTTCTTTTTATTAAATAACCACTTGTAAAATGAGTTTCCTTAAACCATAAGGGTTATTCTTATGTCCAAAAACGGGTTAAGCTTTTGGTACCCAACTCACTGTGATGTGACCTCAATTGCATAGTTTAATTTCCATATGATAGATCCCTTCAAAGAATCATCATGCTGTGTTTTAACAATTCTATTGAATAATAAAATGTCTATTAGCTGATATATTGTCTTTATCATTTTGCACTAGAAAAAATGAGCTCCCTGAAATAATTGGTATAAGCTCATTTTATCAGATAATGAGAATTACATAATCTATCATGTTTCCATTTTTATTCAGGTTCCCAGAATGCAATGAATTAAATTTAATGGCCAAGGCTGGTAACTAATTAAACATTGATATATTTTCTTCATATTCTTTGATATGATATTTTTCTACCTAATATCCTCCTAGTAAACTGAGAGTCCCAGGGCATGTATTTTAAGTATGTAGGGAGTAGCCAGTTACATGTTGATGGGATATTTTTTAGTATGAAGACAGAAATTGCTATCCTTGAATAGATACATAATCCCTAAAGGAAGTTTAAGAGGTTGGGATCAAGGAGAGTTCATTTACATAGACCAGTATAGTACAGGAAAGCCACAGCTCGTACCTTGATTGATGTGTGAACTTTCTAAGTATTATGTCAAAGATATTCTCCTTGGCAAAGTATTTGCGAAGACATATAAGCAGACCATGTGGAACTGTGAAGCACAAAATTTAAATAAGTAGTATGGCAAGAAATCAAAAGTTTTTGCTAGTCACGTCACCGTATGGCTCACTTTGCCCTATTACTGAAACACACATCATCTAAAGAAAGATATTTGAAATAATCAGAACTGGAAATTACCAAAATCTCTCCACATTTAGGTTCATAAGAAGGCATTAAACAAAAAAATTACCAAAATATATGATCTCTGTGTATAAAATTAATTGAAATTAAGATATTTTTCTCTTCATCAAAAAGTAGACATTAGATGCCATAGCAAATTCACTTATTTAATTATTTGTGAATATTCAAAATTATATGTAGGAAATGTTACTTTGGTAAAATATGTAAAAAGAATATCAGATTATGAAATTTTGATATTTCTTCAGATTTTGAATTATGAAGCTTTTCTGTATATCATTTGGATAATATGTTTGTTTTAAACAGTAAAACATAATTTTATACATATATATTAGATAACACATTTTCCTTTTCAATAAGAAATTAATATAAGCTACGGTTACTGCAATGCAAAAGTTAGTGTCAAATGAGGTTTCTGCATGCCTAGCAATTTGGAGTTCCACTCATATATGGTGGACAAAGCTAAAAGTCCAAGTTAAACCTCTGTAAGAAAAGGCGGTTTGGGAGAACTAATATGTATTTGATTCTGTGAACAAGATAATGTACTATGGAGTCTTATACTATCCAAAGATCATAAAAGTAGTTATGCTGATTTATTACACAAGAATCGAAGTATGAGACATATATGTAGAAAGAAAACTTAGAAGGAAATGAACACTCTTACATTTTCTTAAGCAAGGCCCTCTTTTTCAGGATAGTCTGTCACCAACATAAGCTCTGGAAAACCCAACACCTTAGAACCAAAAAAACAACAACAACAACAAAAAAACCCACAAATAAAAATTATTCTTCATTGGCATGTTAAGACAATGGAGGGAGCAATTCAATAGACTTAGATTTCATACAAATATTATTTTACAATTAGTTGCAATGTTCAGATGCTATGTGCCACCTCACCAGATATTAAATAACCCTAATACTCTCTGTGTATGAAAATACGCAAAATGAGTAGCAGTCAAATGCCACTGCTTGGAGTCCTTTACTCACTAGTGATTTTTGTAACGATTGGTAGATATTGAATTTTTATCCCCATATTTGAGATGCTTTACAAATATCACCAGTGATTTTGAATTGTGAAATGTACTTATCTTTCCCTTAAGGACTTTAATTCATTTCTAAAAACTAATGTCTGTTAACAACTGACTCCTACCTTCCTTACTCCACACATCTTACTCTAAAACCACTGAATGACTGGTATTTTTGCCTCTGTAGCTTTGCATATTCTCTTTAATGTGTATGGTTAACTTCTCCACACCACAACAACCCTACTTGTTTCACGTGTTATTTATTTTGTACAAAAAAATCTGGTTTGAAGATTGGCACCTACCAAACCATGTGTTCATGCTCCATTAGTGTGCTTTATGTATCTATGTGTCTGCATGCACCACATTTTGCTGTAATTGTTTTTGATGTTATTGTTTCAGAAATGAATATTCCCTAATAGAATGTGACATTGTCAAAATTAGAGAACAAATCTTTTTATCTTCTTGTTTCTAGTGAACAGCATAAAGTGTTTATGCATTTGGATTCAAAAGGCATCACTATTAACTTGAGAGGTCTGGAAAGATTTGATGGTGAAAGTAGTGTTTTAGCTGCCCTTAAAATTTAAGGATGAAAATAATTTGGATTGGGAAAAACGAGATGCCAAGGCATTGTAGGCAGAGAAAATAGTGTAAGCCACTCGTTCTCATTGTATATTCCATGGACCCTAGTGTGATCTCCAAGATTCCTCCAGGAAGTTTGCAAAGTAAGGCTCATTTTCATAATAATGCTAAGCTGTTATTTCTTTTTCACTGTGTTGAAAATTTACATGATGGGGCAAAAGCAATGGCGGATAATAACAGCTAGTGGCATAGCACAAATCAAGGCAGTGGCACCAAAATGTACCCATTATCATTGTATTCATCACTGCCACACTGTTAAAAACAAAACACAATGAAGGGAAGACTTACAAAGGACCTGAATAAAACACTAAAAAATAAAAATTATATAATTAAATCTCTAGTCCTGAGTATATCTCTTGTAAACATTTTGTCTGACAGTTATTGTATAATAAAGTTTATTTTTCTTTGTTTAGAATGAAGGCACATATATGGTAGTTTGAGCTGTGGGTTGAACTAAACACTTTGTTCAAGAAACTCCATTTTTGGTTGGAAGAATGACAGACATAAACTATGGTCTGGGTAATTATAATAGATTTCCTCAAAAATGAATAAGATACCTTGGAAATATGCATTTAAAAGTTATCAGTATATAGATGGTATTTAACACAATGGGGTAGGTGATACTACTTCAAGAGTGAGAACAGAGAAGAAAGGCCAAAGATTGATATCTGAGGCTCTCCAAGATTGAATACTCACTGTCACATAGAAGAAAATAACACTATGTGTTGCAAATAATGAAGTGCATGCTTTCAAGCAAAAACTAGAATTTGGGGAAACTTGTAACTGCCACCATAAGTTTGACATTTTCCAACACGTCAAGATAATGTTGATAACATGGTGATAATATTAATGTGTGAGTCTTTTAAGTATTTATAAAGAAAAATACCAACATTAGTAGGAACTTCGTGGTTTAGTGAACCAATATTTTCCAAATAACCAATGCATTATGGCACAAAATCATGTGTGGGTGTAAGACCCATTCAAACAGTAAGAGACACCAATGGATGCTACTATAACAAAGCTAAAAAAATTAATAATATTGTTTTAGATATCACATTATAAATTGTAAAGTTTTGGTATAGTACCAAAAAATATTCAAAATTATTGAAAAAACTGTTAAAATGGTCCTTGTTTTTCTAATACCTCTCTGTGTGATGCCTGATTTACATTATATATTAATATTTTCATCAGAATAACATATTACACAGCAGATTGAATTCTGAAGCAGGTATTAGTTTGCAGCTGTCTTTTATGAAACTGAACATTAAAGAAACTTTCGGAAATGTAAAATGATGCTCTTCTGCTCACTAATGTTTTTGTTTGTTTGGGAAAATATAGTTATTTTCATAAATATATGTTATATAAAATTTAATAGATTTATCATCACGTTTAAAAATATTAGTAAAAATAACAATTTAAAAATTTTAAATTCTAACATGATGCTAATAGACATTCTACATAAGCAAAAGTCATATTTGGGGACTCAGTGGTTTTTAAGAAGATAGATGTTCCCCAAGACCAAAATTGTTAAGAATGGTAGGTACAAAGGAAGTCAAGTAGGATGCAAAGTGGAGAAGGGATGCTCTGAACAATGAGATCCCATCAGTTTAGAGCTCAGATTATGTGAATACCGGGTCAGCACAGGGAAAGACTGCAGATGTGCTTGGGCCAAATCATGATGGAATCTGAATGCAAGGCTCTAGGTGTTGGAACCACATTAGGAAATGCAATAAAGCATTCATATCTCAACCTTCTTCACAAAAATCAATAACATGTTCTATTTTTCTCAGAAGTAGATAACGTATTGAGACCAGAGTATTTGGTGAACTGTATTCATTTATGTAATAGAAAATTAATAGCTTAACACAAATAACATACTACAAAGTATGAATAAAGTGAAGAGAATCATCTATGTAAACAGTATATGAGAAAATTGCTGGAAAACTACTAAGGTGATGTAAGAATCCATGCTTGTTATAGCATTTTTAATTTAGGTTATAGAACAAGCATCTTTTGTGAACTCTCTTCCCTCCTTAGAAGCAGTGATGTGCCCCAACATATTTGACTGTCACACACTTGTCTATATCCTGATCACATTTTTGTACCTATATATTTAGCGTTGCTAAGATATTAAAAATTGAAACCAAAAAAAGTTGTCTATTAAATATAGCCCCGATTTTAAAATTTATTTTTATATCACTTATGAGTGTTGGATGATATCGTTTTTGAAATCCATACCTAATTTTTTGGCTTTGAATTCACTCTATTTACATTCATTTTGTGAAAAAAAGTTTTCCAAGAGCCTCTTGATATTTAGGATAACTTCAGAGTTGTTATACACGTATTTTTTCCTCTGAAAAGAGGGTTTGTTATTATTCTGTTAAAATAACGTTCACAAATAACATATCAGCTAAACCTTGAATTAAAGTTTAAAATTCCTCATATATATATATATATATATATATATATATATATATATATATATATATATATATATTGCTGAATAGGTGAGATTCTAAAAAACAAGGAGTTTTTTAACTCCTGATTTAAAAATCAGGACGAGGATATTTAGTTCCACCAAAATAGTTCATTTAATGAGAAAATAGCAACTGTTATTATTTAATTTTACACACACACACACACACACACACACACACACACACCAAATTTAAAGGGTCCTCCTTGTTCCTGTTATTTCCACCACTTCCTTCACTTTAATTCCATTTTTCCACTCAGAACAACTGAGTGGTGATAGATTTACCCTTCATAAACCATATATTTCAGTTAGTAGGCATTCTGAAGAAGTCTGTCCCCTCTTAAGAGAGCAATAGCAGGACATAATGAAATAGAGATTTTCCTCTCTATCGGTTGGGAGTGGAGGCTCATGTAACTTTTTATCCTGAGTACAAATTAATAAAATATTTTGGTTTTATTCTGAGAGTAAAAAAGATAAGAAAAATCTGAATGCAAGGCTGTAGGTTTTGGAACAGTATTAGGAAATGTAATATGCACGTTGGTAGAGATGTGATGGAGAATATTCTTTGGAAAGATGGTTTCCCAGAGACCAAGTTTTGGAAGGTTTAGGTAAAAGTGTGTGTGTGTGTGTGTGTCTGTCTGTCTGTCTGTCTGTCTGTCTGTCTGTCTGTCTGTCTGGCGTGTTTGTGAATGCACTCATGCTCATTGTAGGCTGAGTAAAAACGGATGGCAGAACTCAGTGGAGATCTAAACCACTTTTCTTATGATGGTAAAATGTAAGTTATCTGACTCAAATTCCCATTCCTAATTACAGATCGTCACATGGGGAACCCAAAATAGCAAGAATGAGGCTAGAACAAATCTCCAGGGACTGTTCTCTGGCCACCTTTTATTAATCTTATAGAGATCTTTCAGCTTGGTTGTGTTGCTATATAAATGCCTCTCTCTAGGCTCAGAAGAAAGTCTAACGTTAGGAGAGAAAATATAAGAGATCTGCTTTTCTTCTGGCTGCCATTTCCTGGTTTTTAAGGGAATAAATGATTTACATCTGTAAACATATATTTAAGAAAATACTGTCCTGAAAATAAATATAATATGATGCCCTTGTAAAGACAGAAATCTCCCCCCTCACAACTTTATAATTTGAGTAAGGAGTGGCAGCTCCAAGAATCATTGTGTGTGGGTGAAAATTAGTCAAACTTTTTGATAAAATTATAGCTCAACAGAAGAAAATATATTTTATGCCTTTTCAATATTATATATTTTTTCCAAAATTATTTCTGCAGCTACTTGCCTCAAGCCATTTAATATGGTGAACATATTTCAGTGACCAAATGTCCAGGAGGTAAACATTAGCATGGGTGGGAAGGTGGTGGTGAAAACATAATTTAATTAAATATTTCTCTTCTACTAAAGAAAATTAGGTAGAAATTAAAATAGGAAAAAATAAAATAGAATGTATTTAAGATTTAAAAATAAATAAGCATTCATTTTCTATGATTTTGGAAGTTTCATTCTGGGAAACAATCATTTTTTTCTGTTTCCATGTCATGAGCTGATATTGGTATCCTTCATATAGATTGGTCTCTGATGTCTTATGTGGTTTATGCAATTTACTCTTTAATCATGACTACTAGTAGTTGAGAAGTGGTTGGACAGCAGCATTATTTCTGTACATAGCACCCTTGGCACAGGTAAAAGTTACATGGAAGGAACTAAAATTTACCCTCTACTTGGACCCAACTCTCCCTTTAAGCTCAGCATATATGGAATACAATGAAATAAATGAATGGATAAGACTTTCTCCGTAATACTCCCCATATTCATCTCACTAGAATATTTTTATTACAGCATTAAGCATTTCAGCATGGTGTCTGGGAGAAAATGTATATACTTTGGTGAAACTGTCAGAGAGAATAATGAACATATTCAATGATGTATGCCATGCATGTGTTCCTTGTTTTGTGTTATTGATTTATGCCTCATATACACTTATTTCCATCCAAGTGATGTCAAGCAGCTGCTGTAATACCTAGATTGGGGCAAATGATTGAATGAATAAATGAAAGAAATAAAATGGCATGATATGAGATGGAAGACTACATAGCCATTAAATAATCATGTTTTTTTGAGAATTTTATGACATGAAAAATGTTTGTTTAAATAATAAATACAGAAAATAAGTAAGAAATACACCAGCAATAATAAGAACAGAACCAACAAACATATTCCCTAACCTTCATGTAGTGCATCAGGCACAGGTAAAAGTATACAATATACACCCACTCATATAATTCTATCAATACCATACTGAGACAGAAATAATTCTATTAGCTTGCTAATTTCACACAAATAATAACATACACATATGTGATTTAAATGTAAGTTGTTTGGTTATAAAGTTTGTCTTGTAGATTTTCATGAGAAATTTTGGATTTTATTCTGGACAAGAAAGAAAGCCATTGGTGGGGTCTGAGAAGAAGAGTGATATGGACTGACATGTTTTAGAAAGGATCAAATTTGGTACCAGGTGTGTAGTTGGGTGATGGGACAAGGATAGAATAAAGATGTGTGATGGCCCAGAAGTGAGGGGTTGTTGTGGTTTGGATTACGGTGTCGACAAAAAAAAGCAGTGATCAATGATTAGACTCTGAATATATTCTGAATGCAAAACCAATAGGATGTGATAATGAAAGGGATGGAGTATGTTCAAGAAATTCAGGAGTCAAAGATGACTGTATTTGGCCCAAGCTACTGGAGGAATAGAGTTATATTTCTTAAGTTAATCTGCAAACTGGCATGTTGACATACAAGTGAAATGACATGTTGAAGGCACCTTTATAATGCTTATTTGAAAATAACACCTTCAAAAGTGATCATTACTTCATGCTGTTTGCCCAAGAGGTAACATACATAGCTCTGGAAACCCAAGGGTAGAGATGTAAGTGTTTGATTAATCATAACTCTCAGTGATCCACTTGGAGTATCTGTGCTTCCTGTCCTACTACTAATTTAAGTTTCTGTGGTGGAAGGTTTTGGTTGTCACAGGGAGACACTTCCACCAAGGGGCATAGTAAGATTTCCATTAAACTTAAATCTATGACTACCACTGGAGCACGTCGGGGCCTTCATGCCATAAAATCCAAAGTGCTAGTCCAGGCAAATGGAAACTGGCATGAGTAATGGAGGTGGGAGATGATGAGTCTCATTTAGAAATTCGTGATCAAATGCAGCAGCAAGGGATTTATTTTGTCTCACTAACTCTCTTCTTGAATGTTTTCCTAGAAATTGTGGTTATTTAAAATCCTGAAGAAGCAGCTCCTGTAAATCAAACTAAGTAAATTTAATAAAAAATAAGTTGAAACTTAATGAAAGAAGGTTGATCTAAATAGTGCAAGAGATGTATTGTGGCAGATTTTGCTGCCTTGGCCATACTCTCTGGAGACTGCTCACAACCCAATAGAAATTGCATCATCCAGGAGATGGCACACTCTTGCCTCCAGGATTGGGAGGAAGTCTCATGCCAATGATACACTGACAGAGGTAGTTATCAAAGTCCATCTTCCTCGCTATAGGTGGGAAGAACTCTGTGGTGTGATTTGTACTCCTGAGCTCCCTGTGAGAGCAGATGGAATCTAATCTGTGGTTGAAACAACATCCATGCCTAGTATTTTCCCCCCTTTGACCTTACTTTCTTTACTTAAATGTATCCCCTCACTAAATCACTTTTCTAGGCTGTTTTTGGTAAACTTAACATAACAGAGAAATTAGAGCAATTCACATTAATGATGATATGAAGGGGAACTCCTGTTGAGAATGGCTGGCCAACCAAAAGTTAAGAATGACAACATCTGAGCCCATAAGTATATAGCAGAGTAGAAGCCAGCATCCATTCTCTAAGGAAGCATTTACTAAACACTTAAGAGAGGTATAGAAGAGTTCCATGTTAGAGCAGAATAAAAACAAACCATTCTTTACTGGGTGAGACAGGCAGGAGATGAGGTTTCAACTGTATGTGGGCAAATGGGAAACACTGATTGCTAATGGGAAAGGTACGGCATTCTGGGTGAAAGAAATGCCATGAAAAACATTGGAAGGCCTTCATTGGCAGGATAGGAGATTTGGAGTTATCATTAGCCTATAAATAATCCCTGGTGGTTTTTAAGAGGAAGATCCTACTTATATCTGAGTTGTTTAGACATACTAATCTGACCAGGTTCAGTAGAATACATTAGATAAAAAATGACTGGAAAAATATTTATTGTGATAGTTGTTTTAAGGTTTAATAATGGATTCATCTTGGTGATGTTTGTAGAAATTCAAATAAAGGGTAAATAAAATGCCAGCTAATTGTCTAAAGAAGGAAAAGGAGGAAAAGTGTCATGGTAAAGAGGGGCCCACATTTTCATCTGTAGAATAATGGTTATGTTGCATCCAGAAACAGGAACAGTCATTGGGAAAAACTGATTTGGTTGAAGTGTTTATGAATACACACTTGAACGCATGAAATTTGAGCTCTTTGTAAGATACATGCTACATAGTAAATCAGAAGAGAATTTTGAAAAAAAAATTAAGCTATAATTTAAGAGGCAGCTAGCTCCAGATGTGAGGAAGCCTTTGATGAAGAGTGAAGAAATGCAAATAGAAGAGGGTAATAGAAAACCTCTAGGGAAGTGTTTTAGAGGAAGCTCAGAGAAAGAAGATGAATTTAAACTCATGTAGTGGTGTGGTACTCCTAATATATCCTTTAGTAAATTTCAGATTGAAAATTTAAAGTTGAAATTTGGTCAGTTAGGTAGCATATCACCTGTAGTAGGCTTTAGAACCAACATAGTAGTAAATAGACTATGTTTTAGGAGTCAGACAATCTGTGTTTTGGTATCCTCACTCTGTTATTCAGCATCTCTAGTATTCAGCTTTCTCATTTGTAAAACACAAATAATAACACATACATAATAAATTTATGTTGGAGAATTGAATGGAATTATCTGCTTCTAGCTTTCTTTAGTTGGGAGGTTTTGATTATTGATTCAGTCTTCTTACTCATTATGGTCTGTTCAGATTTTCTATTTCTTCATGATTCAGTCTTGGTGGGATATATATTTCTAGGAGTTTATCCATTTATTCCAGGCTATTCAGCTTGTTGGCATAAATTGTTCATGGTATTCTGTTATGATCCCTTTTAGTTTGTGGCATCAGTTGTAATGATTTTTTCTTTCATTTCAAATTTTATTTATTTGAGTCTTCTGTCTTTTTTTTCTTAATTAGTCTAGCTATCAGTTTGGCAATAAGGGAAAACCTTTATGACATTGGTCTCCACAATGATCTCATGGATATGACAGAGAAAACACAAACAACAAAAGGGAAATCATGCAATTGGAACTACATCAAACTAAAAAGCTCTACACAACACAGGAAGCAATCAACAGAATCAAAAAGTAACCTACAAAGTGAGAGAAATATTTGCAAACTCTGTATAAGATGAGGAGCTGATTTCCAAAATATATAAGAAACTCCCACAAATTATTAGCAAAATAAATAAATAAAGTAAAAGCCCAATTAATAAATGGTTAGATAATTTGAATAAACATTTCTCCAAAGAAGGCATGTAAATGTCTAACAGGTACATGAATATGTGTTTAACATTATTAATCATCTGAGAAATGCAAATCAAAACAACAATGAAATGTCACTTAATTAGGTGGCTGATATCCTAAATAATAATAGATGTTAGGAAGGCTATTGTCAAAAAAAACCAAAAGATAACAAGTGTTGGTGAGGAGAAACTTGAACCCTTGTAAATTCTTGGTGGGAATGTAAAATGATGTAGCCACTATGGAGAACAGCATGGATGTTCCTCAAAAAAACTAAAAAAAAATATATTGCTATCATATGATCCAACAATTGCACTTCTGGGTATATATCCAAAAAAACTCAAATCAGAATCACAAAGAGTTATCTGCAATCCTGCGATTATTTCTGCATTATTTACACAACCAAGACATGAAAACAACATAAATATCCATCAATAGATGAAATTAATAAAGTGAATGTTGTATACTCATACAATGGAACATTATTTATTCTTAGAAAAGAAGGAAGTCCCATCATTTACAACATGAATGGACCTTAAACATGTTACACTAAGAGCAATAAGCCAGATACAGAACAACAAATACTGCAGGACCTCATTTAAATGAGGTACGGGCCTAAAACAGTCAAACTCATAGCAGCAGTGAATAGAATGGTGGATGCCAGGGGTTGAGGAGACGAGGAATTGGAGAACTGTTCTTCAAGGAGTATAGATTTAGTTATACAAGACGACTACTGTCTAGATATCTGCTGAACAACATGATAACTTAGGTTGACAATATGCTCTTGTGTACTTACAAATTTAAGTGGATAGATCTCATGCTGTGTTCTTACACACACACACTCACACACAAAAGCAAGGGATACAAGGAATCTTTTGGAGGTTTTGAATAAGTGTATCGTTTTGATTGTGGGATATATGCATGATATATGCATGCATATATCTAAACTCATTAAAATGCATGTGCTAATTATGTGCGCCTTTTTGTATATTAAATGTACCTCAATACAGCTGAAGAAAATAAATATAAATAAACTATATAGTGCTAAAGTACAATTTAAGGTCAGAGCTCACTAAATATGTCCCTATCACTCCAGCTTCCTTTTCCATTTCTCTTCTCTCTTGGACCATTTGATCCCCAAAACACCCTCTCCTCTTCTTTACATTCTCCCTAAACAATGAATTTATAACTGTATTCCCACCACCTGTAGGAACAATATCTGTGGGACGTGTGTGCTCATATGTTTTAGCTAGTGTGAGTATTTATGAGTGAGCCCTTGTGTTTTCATGAAATAGATGCTTCATGTAGTTTTAAATAGACTAAAAAAAAAATCTCCTTTTGCCATAGTACTGTGAATAAATAATACAATCTCAAAAAAGAAAAAAAAAGCCAGTGACAAGTCATTGAAATACTTATGCAAATTCTGATACATAATTTCCTAGTGTTTTGTAAATGTTAAATTTCTGTCACAGATTTTACTTGCATATTTTCTTGCTGGTGACATCTGAAGACTCTCTACTCTCTTACTTTTGATTATTTGTGCCATGGGTTTTAATGCCCAGGACAATTTAATTCTGAGGCAAGTAAGCAGAATGAAAATTGCCCATAAATTCGAGAGATGCTTAATCACAATGGGATTAAGAGTGACAAAGAAAAAAATTAACAAATCAACAGTGGCTGTCTTGAAATAAATAAAAGAGAGTGGAGAACCGAGTGGTTAGCTGTCAGACTATTGCAGCTAGCTGTACAGAGAAATATAGAGATACCCCTACAACATAAAGTAGTCCTTGTCGAAAAAATATGTAAAACAAATATAATATTTAATGTACTTGTGTATCACAGCTTGTGTTTGGTATTTCTTATTCTCAATATTTCTTAATTGCTATCGAGTTTTATGTTCATTTTGAACAAGTAACTCGTATGTGACAGCAAATGAATAATTAGATCCGTTGGGCCACTCACTTCCTCCCTTGAGGAAGGAGTTGTTGCCCAGTTGCAGAAAGTATAATCATCAGACACTTACAGCTGTCATACCCTTTAAGGTATGCTACAGCTTCAGTCACCTTACCTGAGGTGACATTCTTCCCAGATCATCCTGTTCCCAGTGGCTGAGAAAAGTGAAGTAGAAAGGGTGAACATTTCAGGCCAATGTGTGACACTCTAATGGGTGATATTTATTCCAGAGCTACTCACGAGTTGGCCAAGACTTTGTCAGCCTGCAACATAGTTCAATTTCTTTTTTCTGGCCAATCTTATTTCCTTCACCTTCCTTTTGAACCTAACAGTTATTTATTCTCTGTGTCTCTTACTGAAGAATTCAACCTGCTACAGATATCTAATACTTAAGAAGTACTTGATAACTGTTAGTTGAATAGAAAAATAAGCCACTGTTACTGACAACAGGTGCTTATTGAGAATCTAGATGATTCTATGCATGATGTATGTAAAGAATTTTTGGTTGGAAAGCATCTGCACACAAGAGGACCCTGGACTAATTGTTAAGTAGTATAGGACAATATCCTAGTGTAATTCATTTCAGGGATATTAAGTTAACTTTTTTTCAAATGTTTTCCTTTATTCTATGGTTACTACATATGTTCTCTTGGATTGAAAGGAATTCATTGCACAATTATAGTTTTAAATACAAATAATTCTGGCAGATATAATTTTTTGAATTTCACTGTAAGATTGCCACCCTGAACACAACTGTAGCAGAACAAAGTTTGGTTTATTGACTCTTCAATGAAGGTGACATCACATCATGGAGGGTTCTGGGGCATCTCAGTATATGATGGTAGGAGGGGCTTTCTATATAGTATTTGATATTATGATAGGATATTTGGGGAAGATTTCAAAGAAGTGTAGTTTTGTTTTGTATTTGATGCTGCCAGGAAATAGAAGCAATTTGGAAATGACTTTCCAAAAGCTTTAATGATTTTGTGTCTTAAATTTTACTTAGGAGAAAAGGAAAGGGGAAAGGGCTAAATAAAGCTCTATTTGGTAAATAAGGAGCAGTTTCTCACCTTATTCACGAGAGGAAGATATTTGTGTCACTTTTGTGGGTTACACAGTGTGTGTGTGTGTGTGTGTGTGTGTGTGTGTGATGCAAGCTCAAATATAATTATGAACTAGTCTTTTCTCTCAATCTTCACCAACACATAGTGGCTTTGTAGGACATTGGTATTCCATGATGGTGCTTATGTTCAACCGCAGAACATGCGAACCTGTTATTAGTGTTATCAGACCAGATCCAATCTGACAACCATCAGGGGCTATTGTATTTCTTTTCTCAATATATGCATGATTGAGATCAGTTCATTGCTTGATAATAGTTTTATTACAGGGAATGACTAGAAGACAAAGAGTTACTGGGCACACAAAAGTGTCATAAGTGCCTGAACGGAAATACTTGACATCATGCAAAAAATAAAGTAGACTAATATCCGCTCATATATTTGTAGGGCAGAAGAAAGACTCCATTGAATAATTCTCTACATAAGAAATTCTTATGTGTCTAAATGTAATATTCACTGCTTTGGAAACTGAACAGTTTCCTTCAGTGGAAGCATTTTAGAAAAATGGAGCTAGACTGGAATTACATGTCCTACATTTTAGATGTATCTTTATGTAATAGTAATAGGTTGCATAGCTGGGAACAAGTAGCTTAACATCCCTCGTTCTCTGGAAGGAAACAATTGAACCTGGGGAACTCCAAGGTCCATTAGGACTCCCAAACTCTAGCATCTTGTATGCAATGATTAGCGCTTTGACCAAGAACTTTACCTCATGGGTACAATCAGGGCCATGAAGAAATGAAACCCTGGACAAACTGATTTTGCTCATAGTATGGACTGTCTCGGGTGAAATGTAGGATTGGAAGAAAGCCCTATATAGTCAGGAAGCAAATGTTTCAGAACTAGGGAAAGATAAAGTTAGTCTTGGCAGATGATATCCAGCCAGGAGGCTTTCCAGGAAGAGATGCTGGCTAGCCACAAAATCAAGAAGCCAAAATGGTTTAAGACAAACAAACACCATAACTGGTATAGTCAAGCCATGATGAATAACCCTTGGCATCGAGGTGAATCCAAATCAATGAGCATAAATTACTCACATCAGGGCTCAATAGGGCATAGCATGAAGTGAGGGATAAATGATTTAGGGCAGGGTAGAAGGAGGAATACAAGACATGGGACCTGGAAAATAAAAAGTCCTGAATATCTGTTATTTCTAGTAGCATATTGCTTGTGGTGACTTCACTAGAAAATTTAGAAGCATCCACCGATGGTTTCTGATAAACTTGACCATTTTTGGCACATCAAGGGATTTTTAAAGAGAGAAAAATGTAACAGTTCATGGAAAGTTTACTAGGAAAATGAACAAATATTTTCCTTACTTTAAGGTTATTTCTGCTTAGAAAATTTGAATTTAGTAATAATTAGGAAAGGGCTGCTGAGTGGTTCAGTTGGCTAAGAGTTGGCTTAAGAGCACAGAACTCTGAGCAACAGGGCCGCCAGTTCAATTCCCACATGGGCCAGTGATGCTGCTCCTGAGCTGAGCTGTCGCTGAGCTGCCAACAGGTAGCAGGATGGCTCAGCTGGTGTAACAACAAGATTGCTTGTTTGATGGTGGGCTATGACCAGCTGCAACTAAGACTGAACTCGGCACCTTGAGCTAAGCTGCCATCCAGATGGCTCAGTGGATAGTACGTGCACTCTTTTTTTTTAAGATTTTTATTGGGGAATTGGGAACAGCGGTGGGGAATTGGAGAAAGGGGAACAGATAAGTTGCTGTTGTTTTGTTCTTCAGTCTAGTTATGGAGGACGTTGCTTTACTGGCCCAATTTGGCACCATCATTGCGCTCTTCCTGGGCGAGGCACATCAGTCGCTGGCCTCTGGATGGCCGCTCACTGCGGCTGCTGGCTGCTCATGCTGGCTGCTGGCTACACACGGTAGCCCATGGCAACCCACTGCCACAGGGGCTGCAGCCTATGCCGTCGCTGGCGACTCATGGCAGCCCAGCTCCAGGTTGAGCTGTTGTTCAGCATCTTAGCTGTAGAGGGCAGTGTCACTGGCCCTCATATGTGGGATCCGAACTGGGGCCCTCTGGCGTCCCAAGCCAGTTCTTAACCATCGCGCCACTTGGCCGGCCCAGAATGTGCACTCTTAGAAACAAGGCTGCTGGTTCGACTGCCACATGGGATGGTAGCTATGCCCAACTGCAACTAAGATTGAACACAGCACCTTGAGTTTAGGGGCCACAAGCTGCCTACAGGAAGCCAGATGGTGACTGGTGCCCTCCACAACGAAGATCGAAGAATAACAACTTGGCTGGTCCCCTTCCCCAATTCCCCAACACTGCTCCCCTCCCCCAATTCCCCAATAAAATCTTTAATAAAATAAAATAATAATAATTAGGAAATATGTTACCTTTATATGTGTAAAGACAATTTATATTTATAAATGCAAGCAATCTTGTATTATTTGATAAGTGACTACCACATTCTTTACCTAATTATCTAATGAAATTTAAAATGACATCTTTTTAAAGTAAGCTGGATTCCAGGGAAATTGAAGGAGAGGGAGAAACATTGGGAGGAAATTAGCACTAAGAATAGAACCACTAAAACATGGTCTTGTCTATTCACAAACAGGTTATTGAGAAACACTTTCCTTACCTATAGTCACACTAGTCACTTCTCAAAAAATATTCATTAGACATTTAAATGCCCCTTACTTTCGTAAACTCTCAATTTAAAGTTATAGGGGAAAATTAATGAGAATTTAACCTGTAGATTAGTTATGAAAACATCCAATTTCATGTTTCAAAGTTGTTCCAGGGATTTAAACAAGAAACAGTCATCTTGTCTTGATGAACATGCAACCCCAGGATTCCTCTGCACTCATAGCTTCCAGGATTTGGTATCAACCCAGTTGGCTCCCTTGTCTTCCAGGTGCTCAGATGAATGCTTTAGTTCAAGCTGTGATCTTACAATTACTGGGAATTCAGTTTCTGGCATGGGTAACAGATAGCTACTTTACTGCATATTGCCATTGTTTCTCTTCCTCTCAGGGGTCAGGAGGAAACCCCGTATTGCTTCACAAAATAAAATCCATGCATTCCCCTTCCTGAAAAAAAACTTAGCTTCACTATAGTTTACATTCCAAAGTATTTCTTTGTATCCCTGAAGCATTAGGGAATAAACACTGCAGTGGACCACTTCTCCTGTCTATAATGAAAAGGGAAAGAGATTCACTCCCTTCAAGGGCTTTTTGCACAGTGTGGACCATGCAATTGACATTTAAATATTTATATTGAATAGAAAAATGATGTCAAATATAAAAGTCGAACATAAAATCTTTGAAAAGATGTTGTTTCTTCATATCTATTGACAACGTAAAATTATTCTACAGTGGAACTTGTGGTGCTGAAGAGCAACAAACAAGAAAAAACGCGTTTTCCCATTCAGTGCAACGCATCACAAGCTTTTAGTTTCTTCCTTCTTTCTCACCTTTGGCCTTCATTGTGCTCTGCATTGAAATTTGGGCTATTGGTCTCGTCTTCACTATTTTGTCCAAGTAAAGCTTCATGAAACACCTATAGAGTTATGTAGCAAGGGAAAACAATGACATAAAGAAAGTTCCCAAGCATGTAAAGTTTGAACGTATCTGGGCAACACCCCCATTTTCTCTGTTTGTGTAAAATTTTGCAAAATCTCTATTGCTGTATTTTATCACATACAAAAAAACCTTAGAGAACTGTATTTTTAATGATTTAACCATAATAAAGACGCAATTTTAAACCCGAACTACTGACTATTATTAAGCAGTAATTTAGACAAATTGGAGATTGTCACCACTGAATAAATGAGAGGAATAAACATAGATATTAAAAAAAATCTCAAGAGATAAATTTAAGAATCTATTCAAGAATATGTTTATAAAGGTGAGATGAGAGTTCTTCTTAAGTGCTCAAACCTCTAAGTAAGAAATGTTTAATGGGGCCATTTTATGTTATTATTATTTTATTTCCACAAATTCATAAGCTAGTTTGATTGAATTTTACGAACTGCTAACATTGTTTTCCGTGGTTATATTTTATTTATAAATTCCATTTAGAGAGATATACGTTCTAAATATATGTAATTTTGCATTTATAATGAGCACTTTCTGCTTATATAAAAAATACACATCCATTGTAGAAAATCAGAAAACCTCTAAATTGTAAAGGTGATTTTCATTTTGTGGTGGGGCTGATTTTCAATCATCTAGTTCCAGAGCTTATGTTTTACTTTCATATGAAGCTTCCTTATAGTATCTATCTATTTACCTGCCTCTCTCTCTTTCAGCTCTCCCCATACACAAAAACATACACACACATATATATGTATACTCGTATATATGACAATGCTATGTTGTGCATTTTAAATATATATATATATATATACAGTATATATAAAAATTACATTGTGCAAAAATACCATTTTTAATTGCTTTTCAAATTCCGTATTCTGTAGTGAAGGTATCACCATAATTATAATTTTCACAATTTTTTTTATAACTTTCTTTTGGTAAATTTAGCGTAATTATTCTAAAAAGCATGTCCCATTGAGCAGTAATCCATCAGGTGTTCATGAGTGTTACTGAACTAATTTGATGATTATGATTCAAATATGCTTAGGAAATGATATTCTGCTGCTTTTGCTTCCACTGCACGACTTTCCAGAAGCTTTAATGAGCTTGTGTGTATTACAACTATCCAAAAAACAGTGTTTATATTGTTTTGTGATTCCCCAGTTTTGGTATACTTTTGAAAATGTCAACACAACAAAATATTGTGAAGAATTTTCTATTTCTACAACATGTCTATTTATTTGGTTACTTGTAATATATTATTCACCACACACTATTTAAATAAAATGTGCCTATTGCCAAGGATTTTACTATTATAAAAGGATTTTACTATTATACATTTTATTTTGATTCGTGATATTATACATTAATATTTGTGCATATCTGTGATACCCCTTCTCTTAGATAAGATTTCTAAAATATGATTTACGTGGAAATAATTTTAGTGACTTTCAAATTACAGTGGAAAAATGACTACTAGAAAGTTTGTACTTCTTTAAACTGCATCTAGAAATATCTGAGTGGCTTTTTCTCCTTATTTTCTATTAGACTTTCTTATCTTTTTTAATTGACATGTGGCAACTTCATTTGAATTTTGCAGAAAATTATTTTATTTTCTTATTTGTCTTCATTTTGCTTGCCATTTTTTTATATTTAGACATTAAGTTAGTATCATCTTTATTTCCTCCCTTTTTCACGATGTACTTACAAGGGCCTTTCTTCTGGAGATAGGTAGATTACACTATTGGCCCTAATATTTCATTTCTTCCCTGTATTCTTACCCTTTGCCGAGCGACTTTACAGTTTCTTCCACCAAGAGGACAGAGTATATATTTCCACCCCTTTGCTGTGTGTTCAGTCATATGATCTGTACTACACAATAGATTGAGGCAGCACAAAAACCGGGCCAATACCGTGCCTAAATCTTAAAAGGCCTTTCCTGATTTTTCTTGCTCACTTTTGCCCCTGTCATTGGCATGTGATGGTTCCAGGAGGAAGATGAGAGAAAAATGGCACAGAGCCAGGCTTGCTGTGTCCAGCTTCCATCTGTTAAATTAGTATTTAGGCCACCTGCAGCTGACATTGTACTGTCACAGTAACTATATTCATTTACCTACACTGTGTATGTGTGATTCTGTCTTTACTGGACAGAAAGAAAAAATAGTATATAGGCTGCGTGCAGTTGCTCTAAGTTCAGCCTAAGTCAGTTGAACCCCTGACTACAACCTGAAGACACATGAGTTATGATAAATTATTTATATTCCATACCATTGGTTTAGGTGTTAGCAATAATTAACCAGTATATTTATCTTGAGATAACATAAATTTTTGCATTTTCTGTCTTTGAGAATATCATAAAACTATTTATATAAAATAGTATTCTAAATTTATTCTGGTAGCATTCACAATATTTGAAATTGGTTGAGCTCTTAATATGGACCAGCCACGCCTATAAACACTTTATGTATATTACATGATAAAATAGTTTTAACAACTTTTTGGTAAGTGGTATTATTATTTTCATATTTTAGATCAGGTAATTAAGACAAAAAAGTTTAATTTATTTCCCCAGAGATAGAACTAGTCAGTTGAAAAGGCACATCCTAAAGATAACCAATCTGAAAAAGAGTGTTTTCTTAACTACTGTAAAATTCTGCCTTCCAACACTTAACCAATCCATCACTGTTTATTGAATAATTACCCTACCTTTCTATGTGAAATACCATGTTTATCATGTGTTTAATTTAGTAATGCTTTTGGGCCTGTTCTTGGGCATTCTATTTTATTATATTAATATAGTAGTCATCTTTTTTTGCTGCTCCAAAATAGCAGCCAAGAGGAATAAGCAAGCCCACCTCGTATGATCATTCTTCCCTTGAAATTATATTTTATGCATATATGTATATATAGAGAGAATAGTTATGAACAGAAAAAATGAATGTGGGCTACATGTGGGATCATCTACCAACGATCCAAATTGGACCACTGATATTATCATGTACAGAAACTGTTTTCATAGCCTATTCCCATATCAGGATTTATGTTAAAACGTTCTCCTGGAGAAGAGAGAGAGCAGGGAATTGAAAACCGATTTGAAGAAATAATGATGAAAAATGTCCCTAACCTGGCAAAGGAAATAAATAAACAAGCACAGGAAGTGCAGAGAATCCCAAACAAGATGAACACAAAGAGGCCCACACCAAGACACATCATAAGTAAAATGCCAAAGGTTAAAGACAAAGAAAAAATCTTAAATGCAGCAAGAGAAAAACAGTTAGTTACCTACAAGGGAGCTCCCATCAGACTGCCAATTGATTTCTCAACGGAAACTTTGCAGGCCAGAAGGGATTGGCAGGAAATATTCAAAGTGACGAAAAGCAAGGCCCTACAACTAAGATTACCCAGCAAAGCTATCATTTAAAATTAAAGGGTAGATAAAGAGCTTCCCAGACAACAAAAATCTAAAGGAGTTCACCACTACCAAACCAGAATTACAAGGAATTTTGGAAAGACTTCTTTAAGATGGAAACAAAAAAAAAAGATTAAAAATATGATTTGATAAAATGGCAATAACTATTGTACATATCTATCAATTTTTTCAATGTAAATGGGCTAAATGCTCCAATCAAAAGATACGGTGGTGGGCCGGCCGTGTGGAGCATTGGCTAAGAGTTGGCTTGGGATGCCAACTCTGAGTAGCAGGACCCCAGTTCGGATCCCACATAGAGAGCCAGTGACACTGCACGCTCTACAGCTAAGATGGTGAACAACAGCTTGACCTGGAGCTGGGCTGCCGTGAGTTGCCAGCAACGGCGTAGGCTGTAGTGGGGTTGGCTGGCAGTGGGCATGAGTTTTCATGAGCTGCTGTGAGCAGCTGTTCAGTGGCTGGAGACCAATCTGCCTCACCTGGGAAGAGCGCAATGATGGTGCCAACTTGGGCCAGTGAAGCAACGTCCTCCACAACTAGACTGAAGAACAAAAGGACAGCAACTTGTCTGTTCCCCTCCCCCAATTCCCCAAAAAAATCTTAAAAAAAAAAAGATACCGTGGCTAAATGAATATAAAAACAAGACCATTACATATGCTGACTACAAGAGACTCATTTCATATTGAAAGACACACAGACTGAAAGTATATGGATAGGAAAAAAGACATTTCATGAAAATACAAATACAAATAATAATAATAATAATAATAATAATAATAAATAATAATAATAAAACTGGGGTAGAATTATTTATACCAGATGAAATAGATTTGAAAACAAAGGATACAACAAGAGACCAAGAACAACCCAGTAATCCCATTTTAGGGTATTTATCCAAAGAATCCCAAAATACTACTTATAGGAGACGTGTGCATCTATATGTTCATTGCAGCATTTTTTACAATGGCCAAGATGTGGAGACAGCTTGGGTGTCTGCCAATGAAGGAATGGATAAAGAGGAGGCAGTACATATACACAATGGAATATTGCTTGTCCATGGAAGGGAATGGGTTCTTGCCATCTGTGGTGTCATGGATGGCCCGGGAGGGTATTGTGCTGAGTGGAGTGTCAGGCAGAGAAAGACAGATGCAATGTGATTTCACTTATATGTGGAATCTAAGAACAAAATTAACAAACAAACCAAACAGAAACAAACTCATACAGAAAACATCTTGATGGTTGCCAGATGGGAGGATGGGTGGAGGTAGGTGAAAAAGAGGAAGGGATTAAGAAGTACAAATTGGTAGTTACAAAATAGTCGTGGGGATGTAAAGTAAAGCACAGGGGATACAGTCAATAATATTGTGATAGCATGGTTCTGTGTCAGATGGTTGCTGGACTTATTATGGTGATCACTTCTTTAGGTATATAAATGTTGAATAACTGTTGTGTATACCTGAAACTAATATAACATTGTCTGTTAGCTATATAACAATCTTTACAAAAGGAAATTAAACACAGATAAATAGAAAGACATCCCATGTTTTAAAAAACAAGAAAACATTGTCTGGGGTCTGGGTCCAAGGAAGTAAGGCAGACAGAAGGCCTACTACCCAGATAATGTGGAAGATAATCAGAGTTTATTTTAAGAGCAGACTTGTCTAGAAATCATCACTGAGTTGCTTAAAAATATTTATTTGGTGTTACTTGTTTATAACTGATTACCTCTGGCTGGTCTAAATGTCAGGTCTAAACTTGTTTCCTTCCCTGATTTTGATAGTTTTGCATGGAGGATAATCTTGCCAGCACTACCCTAGCTCATATGTATGGCTAAAACAATTATCTTCTCAAATCATCATTTAACATTTGATCTACTGCCAACCTCCCTAAAATTAGATTAGAATGCTGCTTTAGAATTTGGCAAGTACATCACATTACTGCCATTATCCTATAGTCACAACTTTATCTCCTTTACATTAAAAATCTCTGTTAATATTCACATTTCAATGCTTTAGTTTCAGAAACGATTTTATGTTCACAGCCTTATGTAGTGTGAAGCTAAAAGGTTTAGAAAAAAAAATTCTCTCTAAAAAATGATTTAAAAGTTTTAAACAGATGACTGTAGTCATGGGATATTACCACTAGTTGCTTACCAAATTTTCTCTTATATAATAATGAGGCTTTTTTTTTCTTTTACAAAAATAGTTGCTTTAGTTTTCATATTTTGACAGAGAAAGAAACATAATGGTATAAAATAGATTTTACATATACTAATGGTCTGTCTTATGCATTTTGGTGAAGAAAATAAAAGAAAAAAACAAATTTTACAATAAATTGGATGGTTTTGTATAAAGTGAGTTGATGGTAATTATTTCTACCTAATGTTAGCTGAAGAGGCCTGAATTGGTTATCTATGGCTAGGTAATAAATTACCCCAAAACACAGAGGCTTAAAAACAATAATTATTCATTATTTCTTTGGGTTATTCTGGGTCAGGAACCCACACCAACTCATAGAAATAGAGAATAATTATGTAGCTTCACTGGGTGCTTGCAATTCAAGGTCTCTATGGAGGCCTCAAAAGATCTGTGGGGAATGACTACTGCCATGTCTAGGTTCAGCTGGAGACAAAGGTGCTTCTGAGCTTACTCATGGCCTGTGGCTTCAGGTACACGCTGGGTGTTGACTGAAGGAAGACATGAGTGCCTTGTCACGTGGGCCTCTCCAAAAGTCCTCTCACAACATAACAGTGAGTTTCTCCCAGAGGCAGGTAAGGGGGAGAGAGAGAGAGAGAGAGGGGGGGGGAGAGACGGAGGGAGAGGAAGAGGGTAGAGGATAGAGGGTATCACAATTATTTTTCTAACTTCAGATAGTGGAATCTCATCACTTTTGATGTGTTTTATTTGCTAGTAATTAATTACTAGGTACAGCTAATACTCAAGGAGACAGGCTTACTCAAGGATGTGAATATCAAAACACGGTTTTTAGGTGCTAAGACAAATCAATTATTTTGTTTTCTTTGCTTTTGTTCACTTCTCCTCGACATCTGGTAGACATGCTCTCCATAGTTCAACTTTAAGATATATAAAATATGCCTTGCAATCAAACTTTAAACTTCTGACACTTTTTTCCTGATAAAAGAAAAAAATATATATATATGGTATATTTTTATTGTGCAAGTTTCATTCCTGCAGGTGCCAGTATATCTTTTTAAAATCTATTTTAAATTCTAGCTTGATATTGCACCATAACAACCACATTCATTTGTCTACATTGTGTACATTTGACTCTGTCTTACCAGATAGTGAGGAAAATTAGTATTTAAATTGTTCATGCCCAGCATGTGTGTCTCTATTCACAGTACTTAGTCACGTCATAATTTTAGGCAGTTTTTGAAAATTAACTTAAGGGTAGCTTTACTTGTGAGTAGTTTGAAAGTAGACTGTATACTTTTTACTTCTTTAGGTTCCATATATTCATTATATTAATCATAAGGCATGAATTGTTCTTTGATAAATTGAGAATTAGGCATAGAATTAATTATCTTCTGGAAGATTTTTCCAACACTTCAAAATATATTAATTCTGGAAATTTCTGCTTCAAAGAAAATTCACTTAAAACCTCTTTAATCATATTCTTTTACTGTAGTTTTCAGTGTATAGGTCCTTCACAAGACATTATTAAAAGAATTTGAGGGCCGGCCAAGTGGCTTAGTTGGTTAAGAGCTGACTCAAGAGTGTGAGTTCTGAGCAACAGGGTCACCGGTTTGATTCATGGCCCGAGCTGAGCTGCCACTGAGCTGCCAACAGGTGGCAGGATGGCTCAGCTAAAAAAGAATTTGAAGAAGACACACAAAAAAATGGAAAGATATTCCATGTTCATGGATTGGGAAAAAATCAACATAGGTAACATGGCCATATTACCCAAAGCAATATACAGATTTAATGCAATCCCCATCAATATCACAATAACATTTTTAAAGAAATTAAATGAAAAATCATCAGATTACTATGGATTCATAAAAGATCTCAAGTAGCCAAAGCAATCCTGAGAAATAAGAACAGGACCATAGGTATCACATTCTTAACTTCAAATTATAATGCAAAGTGACAATAAGTAAAGCATAATGGTACTGGCAGATAAACAAACAGACAAACAGACCAATGCAACAGAATTGGGAACCCAGAAATAAACCCACATATACATGGGCAGATAATTTTCAACAAAGAGGCCAAAAATCATACAATGGAGAAAAGAAAGATTCTTCAATAAATGGTGCTGAGAGATTTGGAAAGCCATATGCAAAAAAATAAAACTAGACTGTTCTCTGTCACCATACATGAAAATTAACTCAAAATGGATCAAAGACCTAAACATAACACCTGAAACAATAAACTGTGTAGAAGAAAGCACAGGTACTAAATTTATGGACCTTGGACTGAGAAAGCATTTTATGAATTTGACCTCAAAGGCAAGAGAAGTCAAAAATAAATGAATGGGACTATGTCAAACTAACAAGTTTCTGCACAGCAAAAGAAAGCATCATCAAAACAAAGAGACAACCAACTGAATGGGAGAAGATATTTGCAAAAGAAAGCATCATCAAAACAAAGAGATAACCAACTGAATGGGAGAAGATATTTGCAAATAACACCTCCAATAAGGGGCTAATATCCAAAATATATAAAGAAATCATACAACACAAAAACAAACAAAACCTAAACAATCTAATTAAAAAAAAATGGGCAGAGGACCTGAACAGACACTTCTTCCAAAAAGACATACAAATGGCCAACAGATACATGAAAAGATGTTCAAGTTCACTAACTATTAGGGAAATTCAAATCAAAACCACAGTAAGATACCACCTCGCACCTGTTAGAATGGATATTATGAACAAGGCAAGTAATAACATGTATTGGAGAGGTTGTGAAATAAAGGAACCCTCATACACTGCTAGTGAGAATGTAAATTGGTATAGCCACTACGGAAAATGGTATGGATGTGCCTCAAAAAATTAAGAATAGGATTACCATATGATATTTAATCCCTTTTCTGGGTATCAACCCCCAAAAATCTGAAAACATTTATCCATTAGATATATGTTCCCTTCCTATAATACATCATCTACTTGAAACCTATGTAATTTTACTAACCATTTTCACCCAACAAATTTAATAAAAAAAATATGTATCCCTATGTTCAGTGTTACTGCATTGTTATTCATGGTGGCCAAAACATGGAAACAAAGTGTCATTCGATAGATGATTGGATAAAGAAGATGTGGTATATATACACAATGAAATATTACTCTGTCATAACAAAAGATGAAATACTGCCATTTGTGACAAAATGGATTGATCTTAAAATTATCATGCTAAGTGAAATAAGTCAGTCAGAAATAGTTGAGAACCATATGATTTCACTCATATGTGGGATATAGGACTGAAAGAAGCAAAGGAACAAGACAAACAAACAAAACCTCAAGACACAGACAACAAGTTAGTGGTTAACAGGGAGTGTGTGGGGGGACGGTGGTAGAAGAGGGTAAATAGGATCAAACATTTGCTGATAGAGGGAGATCTGACTCTGGATGGTGAACACAATGCAATATATAAACTATGTATTATATAATTATACAATTGAAATCTATGTAATTTTATTAACCTGTGTCACCACAATAAATTTCATAAAACATAAATAAATTTTAATTGATTTTTCTGCTGTCTTGTCATTTGAAAAGTAATACCAACACTTTACTCTTTGCTCAAAATATAAAGCTAGAGTCAAAAGATGCTTTATTGCTCTCTGTACATCACCTCTACATCCTGTCCATCTTCCATACCTTCTGTATTTACCTTCAAATATATCCCTAATGTGTTGACTTCCTTCCATAACTATGACTACTACCTTAGTCCAGACCATCATCAGATTTCAACTGTTTCACTCCTAACTAGTTTCTTGCACTTGTTTAAAAACCATTCTTCTAACAGCAGACAAAGTGATAATTTAACAACATAAACTAAATTGCATTGCTGTCCCTGCCTGAAATCTGGTAACACATTCGTATGGCACTTAAACAAAACCCAAATTTTTGGCTATGTCAATTTTGGTAATTCTGTTTCACGTAACACATACATCTTAAAATTACAATGATGTAATACAATAAATGCTTATTTCTTGCTCACATAAAGTCTAAAACCAATCTTCCTGGTTATCTTTTATCTCTACCCCAATGGTAATTGAGTAGCCCAAGCCCTTGGAATTCCAGGCTCTGTCAGCTTAGATGGGCAATTTTCAAAGTTGCCATTGCTTGCTTATTACTTATGGAAAGAACACAGAGCATCATGCATGGGAATTTTTCTTGGCCAGGCTTGAAGTTACAGGGATGTGTTCAACAATGTAAGCTTACCTCTACCTTCCTACTTTGTTTGACTTGGTCCACCATTTAAGTCATAGCTGTTGTTTTTTTTTTTTTTTAATGAATATATTTTCTCAACTTTTAATTATTCAGTAATATCTTCCTTCCATAAGGAAATACAGTAATTCTCAGTCATTCTGTTTCAGAACCCTGATTTATTTTCAGCCCTATTACAACTTGAGATTATGCTCTTTTTTTTTTTTTAAACTCATTTGTTGGTTGTCTCTCTGCCTCTCCCTAAGTTGCTCTGAGAATAAAGACCTTGACTTTCATGGTTATTGCCATACATTAGAACTTAGAAGGAGTGACATCTCATGAGCACTTAGTTAAAAACATTTTGAGTGAAGGAATCAGTGTGCATATGAAACTGATGATTGTTTCTACTAAAAATATAATTAAGAGAGCTAATTCTTTTTTGTGGGTGAAAGTAGAGAAAGGAATCATAAGAAAGTACTAAAGAGAATCCCAAAATTTGTATAGTGAGTCAGAAATTAACTGAGAATAAAAGCTGGAGTTTCAGATGTTTTATCTAGGCTTTATTTCACAACTGTGCAGCAGTTCTAATTAGCAGCCGAGTATTTCCATATATAATATGCTCTAATTTCTCAAGAGGTATGTCTACATGGGTTCTTAAAAGATTTAACTATCCTCCCTCATCAACTCCTCCACCCCCTTTATTTTTGCTAAACTGGAGGACTATTAGTTCAAATGCAAGAGAAACTGTGAAGTAAACACACACACACACACACACACACACAAATTTGTAATCCTCAAACTTTAAAAAAAATTTTTTTAACCTTGCTTTCTCCATTTTACTCCATGCTTTATATAGGTTTTACATCAGAACCGCAATGAAAAGAGTTTTAGTGAGTTGATACTTTTCAATAAACTGTTCAAATTCGAATGCTTCATTATTTAGTGCTTTTTTCATTAAATTATAACTAGCTGTAAAAGAATAGTCTGGAGAGATGTACTTATTTACAGTACGTAAATTATTTTAAAAATTCAATATAAAATGTATGTTATTCTCACTCAGCAAAAGTACTATCCTTAACCTCACTTGTATTTATTCAAAACTCTAGGCTTTGAATTTAAAAAAAAGGGAAACATTATTATCACAAACCATGGCAATTGTAACTAGTTTTAAGAAACACCTTATAAACAAACCAAATCAGATTAAAACAAAGATCTCTAACTGTTTTTATCAAGGTCTAGCTAATAATTCCTTTACTCAATACAGTGAATTCTGCTTTAGGAAAATAATATGAACAGCCTCAATGATTTACCCAGTCTCTTAGAATTTGTGTAATTGGATTGTAAATCCTTCTAATGAGATTTGTTCTTTGTACATCTTGAACCAGGTTTTTTCTGGTTTTGCCTCTCTTTCAGTTCATGTATTTTAGTAACAGGACCTAAGTGACCTGGAAGTCATGTGGCCCCTAGAGAACAGGTACAGTGTAAAAGACATGTATGATGTGGCAAGGATAACACTCTAGAAAAACACTTCACTAGAAATAATAAAACTGATGTGCCAAGAATCTGCTTTCTGTTTCAGCTAAGCTGACAGAGCGAGGAATTCAGAAGCTACATTTTGTATGTAACTGAGAAAAACAGTAGAATGTAGAAGTGGGAGTTAGAGAGAGAATTGCCATGGAGGCCATCACTGCAAGGAAAACAGGGTCATGTGACTATGCCAGTAAAATCAAGTGAATGTCTTGATTATCAAGTGAGTGTCTAAGAGAAGTTGTAGAGTGTAAGGTAGTGGCTGGTAAGACATCTAGCGCAAGAGACATGCATTCAGTTCCTGGCTTATGCCATTTTCTCGCTGTGTGTCTTGAGGCAAGTTATTTAATCTTCCTGATTTCTGTTTTCTTGCATTTATAATGGGGTTAATGAAACATAAATCAAAGAGTTATTGATGATATTAAATTAAACAGTAATGTATGTAGTGAGTTTAGTGTCATAACTATGATATGGTGATGATGATGATGGTGATGATGATGAATTCTAACGTAGTCATATGCAGTCAACTTATTTAAGTATGCCACTTTATATATCATTCATAACAAATATTGATATAGCTTTCTTCTGCTATCAGACATATTGATAGACTATAAACAATGGTATAACACTATAGAATGTAGACTATTCTATAATTGTAAATATCAGTTATAGAACATAAACTACCTATAATACCATGCACGCACAACCATATAACCCATGATAATTCCCTTTTTATTATACCCTTCTATTATAACCTTTTTATTGAATGTTGTTAAAATTGTCCTTTATATTTCTTAATTTAGACATACAGCAAGATGGACTAAATTTTATATCACAGCTAAAGAATATTTTGTGCTCAACAGCTAACACCTCATTTGTGCAAAATCTGTCTATCTCCTTAAATCACAGGTCAAAATGAATCACTCTCTGTGGTCAATTAGCCAAGAAAGACTACCCTAAAAAATATACATTTTTTTGGAGAATGACAATATAATAAGCTAGTTCAAATTTTGGGTTTACCTGCTCTTTAGATTATACCCATAGCACAAACAATCAAGGTTTCTATATTTACTGTGTTAATTATACCAGGCATGCTAATAATTCATTAACTTGCTTTGATGATCAGTGGCTCAATGAAATTTAAAAATGAACCCAGTGGGGGCCTGCTGAGGGGCGCCTTGGTTAGGAGTTGACTTGGGATGCCAGCTCTGAGCAGCAGGGCCCTGGTTCAAATCCCACATAAGGGCCAGTGACGCTGCAACCTCTACAGCTAAGATGGTGAACAACAGTTCAACCTGGAGCTGGGCTGCCGTGGAGTCACACCAGTGACAGCGTAGGCTACAGTGGGGCGACAGTGGGTGTGAGCTTTCATGAGCTGCTGTGAGCTGTGCCAGGAACAGCTGTCCAATAGACAGCAAGCGACTGCCTCACCAGGGAAGAGCGCAATGATAATACCAACAGGCGCCAGTGAAGCGACGTCCTCCACAACTAGACTGAAGAAGAAAAGGACAGCAAATTGTCTGTTTCCCTTCCCGATTCCCCAAAGCTGTTCCCCTCCCCCAATTCCCCAATAAAATCTTAAAAAAAAAAAATGAACCCAGTGGATCATGCACCTTTCTTAGGTAAATGTTACTGGGGCTTATGAACTGTCAAACTTCCATGTGAAATCTCCAGGATCTACCTTTGTTCTGTCTGGAGAGTCAGGACAGATGTGCAGAGCTCACCTGCTGAGAAGAATAAGAGCTGGGCCCAGGCTGGAGAGGTAATGGGTATGGAGAGAAAGGGTATCAGGATCCTGCTATTTCATAAGAGGGCACAAGCAGCCTCATGTGTAATAGCCTAAAGGACCTTGTGACAGATGGTTTGTCTCATTGAGCCACTGATTCATTCATCCATCCATTCTTCAACATAAACCCCACTAAAACTATTTAATGCATTTTCCCCTTTATTCATGTTTTAGATTCTCTTTGACAGCAAATCCAAATAAAGACTCTTATGTCACTCTGCCCTAACATTAAATACTACTTCTCTTCCAAGGAAAAACTCAGAATCTCAGAATAATATGATGAAAGCTGAAAATAAATTTTCTTTTATTTAGCAAATACAGCTTTTCTCTGCAGTCTGATGCTACTCAAAATCTCCAGTAATTAATCCACAAATAAAGTGGCAAATAGGTGAATTATTTCTATTTTAAACGTTGATAATTACTTACATTTAAAGAGGACAACTCTCCTTGTACTGGGGTTTATAAGTATTTCATTTCCAGCTAAGGTAATGAGTACATTAGAAAGGAAATGTGTGTAAAATTATTATAATTTAGTTGCTTTAAAAGGGCAAATTTAGAAAATACAACAAAATGAGTAGTTTTCTGAGTAGATGAGTGAGCATGCTATAAGGACCAACATGTACTTAAGATTTACTGTAATTTCTTGCTTAGTTCACTCCCACTTCTTTGATTAGCATTAAAACTGCTGTGAGGTTAAAATCACCTTCACAACTATAGAAATGAACACTGAAGAACTATGTAGGAAAAGAGGGGACAAAATATGACTTAGTCAAAAAAAAGCAGCTCTATTTATAATTACACTTTAGGAAGCATTAAGAGTGGTATTTTTTTTAAGTAGTTGTGTCCCTCAATATTTTTAATAGTTTACATATTTCAAGAAAATTGAGTATTGAAAAATTATATGTACTTTTAAATATACTGTAAATAGAGATTAAAATATTTTTTAAAAATATAGAGGCAACAGTAAGAGAAATAGAACATAGGGTTTGACATCGAGCACATCTATATTTCTTTTTGATTTTTCTTTGTTCCTCTTTATATCTTCCCACATGGGAGTGGAATTTGATAAGAAATAGTTCACCTGACCTGGAAAGATAGGACTTCCTGAGATGGGAAAACTAGAGTGGACTTGTTAGCATCCCCAATTAACAAGATATTTTCAGTGAAACATCAAATACCAATTGGTTATCAAATCAGTGGCACAATTTCAATGGAAGGCGCACTTGTGCCTTCTTATGACTGAATACTTCCCAAATTTGTTTCCTTTCTCTTTTCTCCGAGATTCACAGTGCTTTGTACAGGTTTCTTTCAGAGTTTCCTCGACCAAATCAAATTTCCAATTTTTGCCTTCCAATTCCAACACAAAATGTATCATAGTTTGGCGTTTATTTTCAACAATTCAAACTAAGGTAGTGATTTTCAATCTTCTTTCAAAGGTTCTTTGGGATTTATCTCATTCATGCTTTGTATTTTGTTCTACCTGGCAACAGGGTGAAGCATTTAAGCCAGACCAGGCCAACTGTAGCACTGCATCCCCGTGGGAAGAGTGATTGATTCCAAGATAGGCCCTAGACCAGTGAGGATTACCTGTGAACTTTTCTGCTGGGAATGCTGGGAAATACCGCCTTCATTTTGGATCATTAGCTGGAAACAAATACAGAATGATTTCCTGAAGTCATCCTTCTTGGTTGGGCAAAATGTTTATCTGAAGCAGGAACAAAAAGGTCTATATGAAAAGAGAAGCATAAATAAGCTAAACTGAGAAACGGAGGCAGAGCCATGAGAACATTACGTTAAGCCTGATTCTACCTGTACCTAAAATCATATGGGAATATACCTTTGTAGACAATAATAATATGCATAAATGTTTACTCTTATGTGATACTCTATAATACCTTTGTTTAATTTGCATAGAGCTTATAGTTTTTCAGGTAATTTCCAAGTATTTTTTCCTTGTATGCCACACTGATTTTCTGAATTATTTAACACAAGTATTAACTAGTTTAGTTTTTTATCATAACCACACAGGTCATAAATATTCAAGGTAGATTTCAAACTCAAATGTTTTAATGGCTATCTTGGAACTTTATCTTGATACTAAATACCTTTTTACTTACTGTCATTCCTTTTCTACTTTGCCTTTTCTTAACTTTTGTCCACTCCTCTTAGAGTGATCTGCTGGATATTAAGCGATGTGCTGACACATGATTATGTCACATTCTGCAACCCCCCTTCACAACCTTACCTCACTCAAACAAGCTCATTGTTCTATGTAGAATCATCTCTTCTGTAGAAAGCATGAATGAACACAGAGGGTGGAGAAAATACAGACCTAGCAATGATAAGTACATTGTAACATCAGGCTTCCTGTATGTGCAATTTATAAACACTTGATTTACAGATATCTCACACCCATTAGTAGTAAGATTGTAGAGAGTCAACTCTTCATGCTAAACCTTCTATTTCCCCACATACAGACTAGGACTCTTTTTGTTATTTATGTTAAAAGAACTGAGCTATAAATAACCCAAAATATCACTTTTGTTAAGAAGATAAAGACAGTTAAAATATGAATGGAGGGCCGGCCGAGTGGCA
>NW_017732708.1:32269-33073 GCF_001890085.2 Hipposideros armiger | reverse complement strand
ATTTATTTATTTATTTTAGTGGGCAACATCAGAGCAGGTGTCAAATTTGATTTTAAGTTCTTGCAGAGAGGCAATATATACTGTTGTTGGCTCTTATTTGTTTTTCTATATCATATCAATAATATTTTCCTGATAACCAATGAGAATGAGCTTCTCAGGCATCCCACAACATAAAGCATAATTGACATAGTCACATACATCGTCCCTGTGTGAGCCAAGGCATTTTCTCCAGGTTGCTCCCTGTTAATAACTGAGCATGACAGAGAAATTAAGGCAGACTCTTTCCTGAGAAATATGGGATTCCATTGTCGGCTGATCTTGGCTCAAAAAATCTTTGACATGTTTTCCAGATAGTTGTTAGACTGCTTGGCAGTCTAGGACGTTTCTACCTAACTTCTCTTCATCTCGTCTTCACTTGGAGTCAGATTTGCTTTGGGCTCTCCAGGCTTTCCCTGAGTGTTTATTTTCTTTCACACATTTATTTTCCTAATAAAACCCTTACACATTTAATACCATATTAACATCTGCTTCTGAGAAGACTTGGATGAACACAGGTGCCTAGAGTGGATACCCAGTCAATATTTGTTACTGATTTTAGCATGTTTAAAAATATCAAGATAGACCTCATCACATATTTAGGCTTGGAATATTGAAGTCAGAGTCATTTATTTTTTTATAATTGTCACCTCTAATTTCTAAGACCTGGTAAATTATTTTTTACTTCTCAATTTGAGGCCAAAATACTTGATTTTTCTTACTCTAGTACCTGAAGACTAATTTATTGCAACTGGCTTTTGATGATAT
>NW_017732708.1:29069-30536 GCF_001890085.2 Hipposideros armiger | reverse complement strand
TTAGACTTAGTATGTTTGAAATCTGTCTCTCTCTTTTGCTACCCTTCATTTGTTACACTGTAACTTGCCTGTGGTAGGCTGAAAAAATAGACATTCTCCCCAAAAGATGTCCATGTCCTATTTCATGAAAATTTTGAGTATGTTGTGTCATATTATAAGGGAGAATTGAGGGTTGCAAATGTAATTAAGTATACCATTTTATTCACATTACAGTAAGGAAACTTTCCTGGATGATCTGGGGTAATCCAAAGTAATGAGAAGGGCCCTTAAATGGGGAAGAGAGGTACATAAGAGTCAGAATCAGAAAGATGGCACCGCACAAGTGACTTTATCTGCCATTGCTGGCTTTGAAGGTGGGAGGGGGTTAGGGACCAGTGAATGAGGACAGACTCTAGAAGCTGGAAAAGGCAAGGAGACAGATTCTCCCCCAGAGTCTTCAGAAGAAATAGTCCCACCAACACTTTGATTTCTGCCTCATGAAACTCATTTTGGACATCCAACCTGCAGAATTGTAAGATTGCTATGCTTTAACACATTAAGTGTATCATTTGCTACTATGACAATAGGAAACTAACACATAACCTTTCATTTCATGTCATTTCCATTCTCTGTGCTAACAGTATCACCACCTGCTCAACCATCTAAGTTAGAAATCTCAACATCATTTCCAATTCTTCCCCCTTGCACATGCCTTCTACAACATACGTTCAAGTCCACTGTATCATGTCACTTGCATCCATTTCTTCCACTCCATAGACTGTAACATTATTGTGGTAGGTATTCATAATTTCTTGACTGGGCTATTGAAATTGTTTCTGCCATCAGAGATCACTCCATATGTCAAGCTAATATCAGTTATTTTCTAAAGCTGCAAAATATGACCAAGGCATTCTCCTGGATCACAAGCAACAACAAAAATAGCCTGTCGATGACTTTCAAAACATGTACATTTAATAGAATTGCTTAGACCACCTAGAAAGCTATTCAACTCTCTGAGAAGCTTTTGGGAAATCTAAATGATTATTTCTGTAAATCATACTCTTTGCAATCCTATTTTCTTATCACTTGTTTTGAATTGTTTTCTTCATTCTGTTTTTTATTATTACAGTGTTGTTTCTGTCCCCAAGTAATTTTCTTTTGTCCCCTATGATGGCTATCCTTTTGCAGTCAGTATAAGAAAAAATATTTTCATATTTTTCCAACATGTTGATTGAAATTCAAAGAATTAACACTGAAAATTAGCCTTGCTAAATGCATATCCTACTCCTATTTTATTTTTCAACAAATAGAAACATTCTCTGTATAGCATTAATCAGTAACATAATGCCATTTTTTTTACCATCTATCACTATTAAATCAGTGAATTATCAGATTTTTAAAGACACTACATTAGTCTTTTTATTTTTGCCTCAATATTTTATGTTAATTGGACATTATTAAATTATGCAATCTAAGCTTGTGAAGTTT
>NW_017732708.1:17435-26894 GCF_001890085.2 Hipposideros armiger | reverse complement strand
ATATATAAAATGTCCAAATAATCTCTCCACTTTGAACAAAAAATAAATTTTAAAAAGCTACCTGTGAGGAAAATAGACAATTTATTTCAAAATGGAGGTGAGGTACATAGCATAAAGCATAATTTATTTGAAAATCATAGTAGAAAATAATTTTAAATGAAACATGGAAAACTCAATTATAAAACCCACTTTCCACTGAAATTATAAGAACAGATCATTTTATAGTTGAAAATTACTAATCCTGTATGTGATATAAAGCGATTGGAGGGGTACTGACACATTAGAGTTTGTATCCCATCTATACTTTTACAAATAATGAGACCTTGGACAAGTTATTCTGTGAATCTGAATGACCTAATTTATAAAGTGGAGCAAGTGCTATGTATGTATTCTATTTTTAAGGTTTAAGTGAAAATATAGTAAATTTTCAACTCATAACTATTGTTTTACCATACTAGAATATAAATATTTTGTGGATCAAAAATAAAAATAAAAAGTGTGTTGTTGTTTTGTTGTTATTTTCTATCATTATATTGTCAACGTGTAGTAAGTACCTTGTCTGACATTGAGAAGTATGACTAGTGTTGCTTTATTAGAATGCATAACAAAACTTTAATGGACTGTATGTTGGCTTTAAATGGCCTTCCACAGAGGGATTGTTTAAATTATATTAAGGTTTTCAGAAGCAATAAGCAAACAAAAACACGTTATCTAAACAGGTGGAACAAAAATTACCATTCTTTCTATAATTCTATCTTTTAACACTATTACATATAAACAGATGAGTATATCTGAAAACATAACAAAGAAAATTTTGTCCCTGTGTAATTACCCAAATTTATAGGAAAGACAAGTTACTTGATTAAATGTCTATATTAAAAATAATCACATATAGAAATGATGAGCTTACATTTTTATCTTAGAATTCAACCCCTGAGCAAATCTAAACCTGAAAAACAAAATTTCAAATCCATATTTGAAAGAGTTACATATTTAAATATTCATCCCAGGGCCGGCCGAGTGGTTCAGTTGGTTAAGAGCTCGCTCAAGAGTTTGATCTCTGAGCAACAGTGTCACTGGCTCAATTCCCGGCCTGAGCTGAGCTGCCAACGGTTGCCAACAGGTGGCAGGATGGCTCAACTAGAAACAAAACAAAAGAAAACAAAAACAAAATATTCATCCCCATAGTTCCCATGTAATTGAAATTGTTAGTATTCATTTAAAAACCCATTTTCCTTTCTTCTTAGATACATATATAGTTGGCCCATATCTCCTAATCACCTTTGCAATTAGATTTGGTCATGTGGCTGAGTTGTAGCAAACGGAATGTAAATCCGAGTCTTATCTGATATTGTTATATGAAGGTTTTTAAGAACTGGACGTGCTCACCAGTGGCTAACAGAGGTAGGGTAGGGTGGAGCTCCACCCTTCAGGAAAAATATTTTATCACTGACATGTTTAGATTTTTTTTCACCCTATCTACATATCTTAATCACTGCCAAAATGTCTTGAGTTTTTCCTCCCTTCTTGACAGATGCCAAACTGTTATCTCTTTTCTCTAATTCATGCTGACAGAGAGTAGATCAGTGATTGCCTCTCAGGAGCGGGAAGTGTCTAGAAAACAGTAGAAAGGAACTTTTGGGAGCAAAGCAAACATTTGGTTGGCAGTTATATGAGGTATACTAGTCACAATTCATCAAACTATATGTTTAAGAAGTGAACATTTTTGCATATAAATTTTTCTTTCCTTAAAAAATCAGATTAATTTTTAAGTGGATAAAGTAAACATTTCTCTCAGTTCTTTGTGCATTGGAAGGTAAGAGATTAAATTTCATGCATAAAAGTGGAATGAATTGAACATTATAATTTTGAATAGAGACAACTAAAAAAGCCTGATGATTCTTAAGGTATTTAAAATTTTTATTATGTTTTGAAAGAGGTTAGATAGTCTTTCTGGCTTCAGAAATAAAACAAGAGCAAGAGATCTGTAAAATCAACANACGATTCAATCATCAGCTTTATGCAAGTTATAAAATCAAATGTTTAAATCAAAAAACAAGTCTAATTCATTAACATTTATGAAAGTTATCTATTTTTTAATAAAATTTATTGGGTGATAGTTGTTAGTAAAATTACATAGATTTCAAGTGTGTACTTTTATACTACATCATCTGTATGTCACATTGTGTGTTCACCACCCAAAGTCAGTTCTCCTTCCATCACTATATATTTGACCCCCTTTACCATCTTCTACTATCCCCCCTCCCAAGTTATTATTTGTATCATTTTCATTTTTTCTCACCTAAATTAATAAAAGCATTTAGTCTTAGTCTGGAGTGATTCTACTATATATATGCACAAGGTAGAAAAACTGGAAGTCTCCCATCTATGAATGCCCAAAGGCAACTCTATTTTCTACAGTATATGTGATTTTATCTATCTATCTATCATCTATCTATCTATCTATCTATCTATCTATCTATCTATCTATCTATCTATCTATCTACCTGTTAATTCAAATTGTTATTCAACCTGATTCTCACAAACTCTCTCATTAAGAAAGGAAACAGGTTGTGTGGATTTACATCTTGACAAGTTATTGTCATGGGAAATAGAAGGTTGACTAATAATTCATTCATTTTTTCAACCCTTTGTCACTCATTTACACATTCCCATCTCCACATTTTGTCTCTATGTGATTTTCTTCTCCTTAAAACTCAAAATAAATTACAAACTGATATGCCTCATTATTCTCAGAACAAATACCTATGCCCTGCTCCATCTGCCCTTGTCACCTTTTAGGAAATGCTTTCCTGAGTAACCTTCTCCAAGTAACCTAATTGAAAATGTGACAATATGTTGTCTAATGAATGAGAGTGTCAGCATGTTACTGCACTAGCAGACATTTTATTTTATTTTGGTTTCAGAGAAGCAAACTTTGTAAGCAATGACATTATCTAAAAGATATTTAAGATAGCATTGCTTCTCTTACTTGCCCTTGACCTTCTCATCTTCCTCCTGCTCCTTCTCTGTTCTTAAAGATAGTCCTGGAAGATCACTCCTTCCTCCTACAGTGATAAGAGAGTCATCTCATCTATTTGAATTAAATTCTTCTTTTTTCTATTTTAATTGAGACATAATTGACATATAATGTTATATTGGTTTCAGGTGTACAACATTATGATTCAATATTTGTATATACAATTGACCCTGGCACAATGACAGTGTTATGGGCACCAATCCCCATGCAGTCCAATATNTGCTGGCCGCTCACGCTGGCTGCTGGCCGCTCACGCTGGCTGCTGGCCGCTCACGCTGGCTGCTGGCTACACACGGTAGCCCACGGCAACCCACTACCACGGGGCTGCAGCCCACGCCATCGCCGGCGACCCATGGCAGCCCAGCTCCAGGTTGAGCTGCCGTTCAGCATCTCAGCTGTGGAGGGCAGTGTCACCAGCCCTCATATGTGGGATCCGAACCAGGGCCCTCTGGCATCCCAAGCGAGCTCTTAACCATCGCGCCACTCGGCCGGCCCCCAGGAGGATCTGTTTCTGAGGTACTGAAATAATCTAATATATTAGCAGATTTTTGGATTTCTTGAACTATAAAATTTTAATGTGAATAAATACAGAATGAATAAATATTTACAGGGATAACTAACATAAGGTTTCCAGATGTTCATTTTGATAAATATGGCTATATTAAAAAAACAATGGAAAACAACTAGAATCTAGCATTAGTATAACTTTATAGAAAACGAAAGGATGTTTAAAGACCCTTCAAAATTAAAACAAACCTAGTACTGGCTTTCATAATATTTACAGATATGGACAGCATAAGGAACTGACCAGTCAGTCAAAACACAAACTGGCTGATATGCATTGCTGGTTTATACTAACACCACACTTGGATAAACATAATGTTAAAATTAAAACAAAAAATTATGCATTAAGTATATTTTGTTCATTAAAAAAATCATTGTATTATCCTTAAGTTATTGTATCCTTATATTGAAAAGTGAAAATTTTGTTACACGTGAGGAAGTGTCATCAGAGAAAATGTTGGAGAATGCTGACCTATAATACCCTTCAAAGTTGTGAACACTGAATCAGCATCAATAAAAGGGTGTAGGTGAATTTTGTGTGCTATTGAATTGCAAATATTAAATTCAAATATACTATAAGATGACTCTCTCAGTCCTGTAGGGGAAGGGAGTGACCCTTTAAGATTGACTGGATATAGGCTATTTCATACATATGAAGTGGAATATTTGGTTTCATTCCTTAAGGGGTTTTCAATCTGGCTATAGAAGCACGATCAATGCATATTAAATAACCATAAACTTACTTTAAACTGATGCATCTAAGTATATGAAAGAATAGCATTGCCCAAAAATACATACCTAATAAAATAAGCCATAGGAAAAACAAACAAAACAAAAAATCAAAACTGATTACATGGAAGAAAATTTAATTTGAAAAAGATTTTTAAATGAAATGGATTCTATTTATATGTTGGAATCTATAAGAATTTTAAACAGCCCCATGAATAACAAGCAATGCATAGAGCCCTATATATAGACATTAGATTCTTAAAGTGTGAAAAAAGACTAATCTGAGTGAAAAAGAGCTCCATGCATACCCCTGCTTTGTGCTGCACAGGAAATCTAGGGCTTCCTACATACACTTAGATGGGCCCTTAATTTGACACACTAATTCTAATGCCAACATACTCTGTTAAATTTACTATAGGGTTATGAATTAAATATATCAGGAAGTCACACTCAATAAATTGAAGGAGATGTAGTTTGTGGTAGGCTAAATAATGGTCCCCAAAATATCTCATTCCTAATTCCTGGAACCTGTGACGGTTGCCTTATGTGACAAAAGAGGGTTTGCAGATGTGATACAATTAAGGATTGTGAGAAGGGGGGATTATCCTGGGTTATCCACATGGGCCCTACATATAATCACGAGCATCCCTTGTAAGAAAGAGGCAGAGGACTATTTGACTAGACTAGTGGAAGAAGGCAATGTGAGGAAGGCAGCGGAAATTGGGGTGGTGGGGCCACAAGCTGAGGAGTGCTAGCTAGCTGGCTTCCTCCACAGGCTGGCAAGGGATGGATTCTCCCCTGGATCCTCCAGATAGAACCAGCCCTGCTAACACCGTGATTTTGGTTTTTTAAGACTCGTTTTGGACTTCCAACCTCCAGAACGGAAGAGAATAAATTTGCAATATTTAAGCCACTAAGTTTACGGCAATTTGTTGCAGTGGCAACAAGAAACTAATAAGTAACACTATTTTCTCTTTTCTTACATATGCTCTGATTTACTATTTCAATTAGATGGTCAGTGCCTTTTAAATGGGCATCTTGTATCACACTCTCCTTTTATCAGGTCTGTGCTGTTGTTATATACCTCTTTTTTTGTTTTCATGGTATTATCCCCATTGCCAAATTACTTATATTAAAAATGAAGTCATATTTAGTATTCTTTCTGAAACAGCTTATTAAAAGCCAATTAAACAAATTGATTTATAACATCCTTTGCTGGAATCTACAGAGCTCATGAAATTTGTCAAAAGATAGGCCCTGTGTGACAACACATTTTTTTTTAAGTAAGTTCAACAATCATAAAATGTCATGTAATGGGAAAATTTACATTGTCTTCAGGATTTAACTATCAAAAAATTACAATATTTCACAGTATATACTATGTTCACTGCAGCTTCCTATTAATGATAAAGTCCTAAAGACGTGAAATTGAACCATTTGAAAAGTTCTAAGACATAAATTATAAGGTGAACCCATGTGTCCCTTTCCCAGAGCACCAAATGTTTTATGAGCTGTTTAACAAAAGGTGGTACTTATGGCATTAGGGAAATCAGATATAGGAGCATTGGAATCTAAGACAAATGGAAGATGTGTCATGAGTATTATAGCACAAATTTTGAAGATTTTTTTAGGGAAGTCAAACCAAAACAGTGTTGGATTTTAGGGACTGAATCAAATCCCCCTAAAATTCATATGATGCAGTCTGAATTCCCAGCACCTTGGAATGTGACTGTATTCAGTGATAGGATTTTTAAATAGGTAATTAAGTTAAAATTAGTTCATTAGGGTGGGCTCTAATCCAACGTAATTGGTATCTTCACAAGAAGAGGAAATCTGGACACTGACATGTACAGAGGGAAGACCACATGAAGACACAGGGAAAAGACAGCCGTCCACAAGCCCAGGAGAGAGGCCTCAGAAGAAACCAACCCTTCTGACATCTTGATGTCATATCTATCTAGCCTCCAGAACTTGGGGGACTAAATTTATGTTAAGCCAGTACCACCCAGTTTGTGGTACTTTGTTATGTCGACAAAAGGCATCCAGCCTAAGAGAAAGCTTCTAAGAGTTTATTTGAGCCAAACTCTAGGCAATTGAGACGACAATTGCCTAGAAGCAAAATCTCAACAGATTGAGAAAGTGCTCTGAAAAATGGTGGTTTGCAGGTTATTTTATATGTAGAATCAAAGGAGGAGGGTTAGATGAAATCCACTGGTGTTAGATTAAGGGGGTGGGGGAAGCAAAGTGGGAAAATCTCTGGGATTGGATAAAGTAAATTGGAGAGACAGGTATTTATTTTACATAGGTGTGTGCCAGGATAGTTAATAGTTTGCTTTTTATAGCACATAGAGATGATAATCAGGGGACAAGTGTAATAATGAAGGATTCTATAGTTTCCTGCTCTGGTCCAGGAAAGGGATTACTGACATTCCAAGGATGTTATCTTAGGTGCAAAAAGACAATAGACAGGGTCACTTAAGGTAAAGATTGACCTTCCTCAAAGAAGCTACAGGCTAAAGATGTGACTTCCTGCCATGGCCACCTTAGTTAGAAATTTTTATGTTCACGCCATCCTATGTGGTTATTTTCAATCTTCTGAGATTGTCAGGTATAACCTGTGGCCCCTTTTCCATCCACAGTTGTGATAAACTAATATAACAAACTAATAAAGACTATTGCAGACTAATAAAAACTCAGATTACACTATATGTTATTGTTAAAAAATTAAATTAAAAGTAAATACAAAAGTTTCTTACTCATTGGCTTAATAGAAAATCACAAACATTTGGGCATCTTAGCTTATTTAAATAAACACTGGGGGAATTTAGGTGAAATTTTTTGAGTTTCAAAATCATTTTATCTATCATATTTTATACATTTCTGTGATGTGTGCTTGGAACATCTGGTTCAAAATTATGGTGCTTAGTTGTCTTTGGGGTTACTCAGAGTGTTTTATTCCTTTTGAGTCACTATAATCATATTCATATAAGATTGTGCCAGAGATATAATGGAGATATACTTACCCTTTATTTGTTCTATGTATTAGCCAAATATTGGAGGTATTTTAAAATTAAATTGGTCAATTCCTGTTATTGATGAAGAAAAAATTATAAAAGACAAATGCAAATATCAAACTTCTTTATTTTCTTTTTAACATGATGGTAAATAAGAAGATTTGAAATATTTTTAAAAAGTTAATAGTTTTTAAAAAAATATTTAATCCAAGCATTTTTGAGGTTGTTATCAAATTAGGAACATATGATTATTTGTCACTATTTATGCAATATTATGGTTATTATGAAAATTTTAATGCAGTTACCTACTTTCAAGGACAAAAAAAAAGAACTGAACCTTAAGTTTAAAATAATAAAGCTTGATTTTCTTTGTAATTATTGGTATCTAGGAAAACTATAGCAATGTAAATGTAGTTAATGTCAAGCATCCAGGAACTTTGTCAAATGCTTACCAGACTGGAAAAGAAGGTAAATCTAGAAACAAATGAAGGAAGACATTGAAATCATCGTATTTTAAAAATAAAATAATAAAAAGAAAAGGTTGAATGACATTTAAATGTCTTATTTATAGCATGCTTGTAATACCTATGCAAACTTTCAAATTTCTGTAACATTTCTCCCATTTTCCCAATGTTTCTGAAAATAGTAGAATTTTACTAGTTGTCACTGAATTGTTTTTATGGTTAAGGAAGCTACTCAATTTATTATTTCTTGCCATATTGATCTGAAGGAACAACTTATATAAAGGTAGGAAAGAAAACTGCTGGAGCTGATAGAGACCCAATCAATCTGCTACTTATGAAGACAAACATAAGGTATAAATGAATTTAAGATTTCTAGTTTCAGACTTTAAAAATTGTGGCAAGGTTAATCTATAAGGAAACTTTGTTCTTTGCCATAAATTATACCAAACTAGTTACCATGTATCTTCTCTGGAAGATCTAGACATTTACCTAGATATTTGTGAAACATTTTAGCATGAAGAAACATCTGTTGTTGCTGTTTAGTTTATAATAGTAAATAGTGTACCTTATTAGTTACTTTATTAGTATGGCTTCTTAGATAGTTCCTAATATGTTTTTGACTTTTATCTTGTTCCACACCCCTGGATCTACTCTGAGCTCCTTAAAAACCTAATTTTAGGTTCTTCCTCCCAAAGAGCCCTTTTCACCTGAAAAATAAATAAATAAAATAAAATAAACATATATTATGCTAGTCTTTTAACTTATATTTTTTCTTGTTACTGGTACTACTGCTATCATTTCAGCTCTAATAGCTATAGCAAATATTTGTGTGTGTGTGTGTGTGCATTAAAAATGGCAATATCTACATTATTAATATTTGTTCTCACATTTCATAAGTTCTAAAATTTACAAATCAGGAGACTCTGGTATTTCCCCTCTATCTAAATAGAGTATGGCTTTCTTTAAGTTCACACATATAGATTCATATGATCACTACATTCAAGATATAGAACAGTTCCATTTCCTCCAGTATTCCTTGTATTATCGTTTTAGAACTGCACCCAATTCCCACCCACCCTACACATACTTGCTAAACTAGTGTTCTCCATTTTTATGGTTTTGTGATTTCGAGAATGAATGAAGAGAACACACTTCTTAGAGGGCAGGAACCTTTCTAAGCTCTCACATGTCCAATGAGTCATGGAAACCAGGTGATCTGTGAGTGGGGTTGAGTGCCAGCCAGTTAGGCCAATGGATTAGCCAAGAGGAAGTTGGATGTTAGAAGCAGACACAAAAGTTCCCTCAGGAAACAAACCATAACTAAAAGAGAACATGAAAAACACAAATAAGCAGGACCTTTGGATAACCTTCACTAAGACCTAAGAGATTTGGTTTCAAATAATAATAGAAAAATGGAACGGGGGGGAGGGACTGTAGTTTAAAAGAAAGAAAACATAATATTTCCTATATTAACTAAAATTAAAAGTGATCTTTAATATGTATATTTTGAAATGATGGTCTTTTACAAAGCAACACATAAATTCTTTGCCACTTTAGTTCTTTTTCTAAAAGTGGATAAAGCGAATATAGCCTTTATTTCTCAATTTTATTGCGGAACATAGCAGTCATGACAGGTCTATTTTTTTTT
>NW_017732708.1:12141-14775 GCF_001890085.2 Hipposideros armiger | reverse complement strand
AAATTATTATCTGGAATGATCTAGTAGAGTGGGGAACTTTGATGACATAGGAAAGAGAGATAGAATCGATGGATAATTGATGTTCTAAATCAGGTAGTAGTATGCATAGTTTATCCATGGTGACAGCCAGGAAAATAGAGAATGTGAGAGAAACAGTGGTGTGTATGTGTGTGAATGTGTGTTTGCGGTGGAAATTTGTGGAATTTTATGCTGATTGCTTGACTTTTTCACAGAAGTAAGAATCCAGATAATGTGCTGAAAATGAAAATAGGGGAGGAGGCTGGAGAGGGAAGGTCTATAGTAGTTGAGCAGAGTGAAAAAGTGAAGGGCTAACACACAGGGAAGGCTTTCTAATGTCATCAAGAGCACTCTTAAATTTCGTGGCCATGAAGTTATTTTAAGTCCAATTAGCATGGTTGTTTACTCCTCTAGCCTTGCTGGCATTTGTGCAAATTCAAAATAAGTACAAATGCTTTTGCCAAGTGAATAAAATAGATCAAGGGCAAGGAAATGGGGTCTGAGTGTGTTTATTCTGAGTAAAGAATGGAGTAACAAGATTTAGAGGGTGAGGGACAAAGAACAGATGGTAGGATCAAGAAATCGGAGGTCCTGATGGAGTTGTAGAATTATTGGTGTTAATGTTCCAGAAGACATGTGCTGGGAGTATAGGAATTAGTGGACAGAGAGTGAATCTCTATAATTAAGATCAATTAGAAAAATTGTAGAACTGATTATTTTAAAGCAAACATACACCAACACTAACAACAACTAATGAATGACCCTGGGAGTGAACAGCTGGTGCATTTTGCAATCAAGATAACTCTCAGAGAAAAAGAGAGAGACTCCAGAGTACTGGAAACATTTTCTATGTGCATTTTGAAATCATCATAATTAAAACCAGCTATATTGGAGAGAGTGTATACTGGAGGCTGAAACGGTCATAAATGAGGAGAAATGATCTAGGGTGAGTAAAAGAAGCAAGGAAGTGCCATGGTAATATTATCTGATCACATGAGATTTAAAGCTGAGTGTTTAGGGAGGCAGGAGAGGAAATGACGTGAAAGGGGGTGAGGAGGAGCAANTATATATATATATATATATATATATATATATATATATATATATATATATATATATATATATATGAAATAACAGTACAAGGGGAAAAGCACATAAAATATGATTATTTTTTATTCTTTAAAGGATATCCTTTACCTGCTAAGATGTGAGTTCAGGGATCTGTTCTTCTGCAAGTGTTTATGCCTTCTGAAATGTTCTTTGGCTATTAGTATAAAACTGGAGTCAGAGGAGAAACTTTTGGGGATAGAAAGACTGATTTTTCAACTATAAATTAGTGTAATGTAGTGGTCATACTTTTCTATTTAATGACTTGATACAGTAGGGAATTTTATGGCCTCTTGTTAAAAAATAATGTCTACTTTGTTGCTTCTCTTATCAACAGACAAAATAAATATATATCTTACAAATGTTACACAATGAACATAGGTTTGGAAAAAAACATTAAAAAATAACATAAAGGAGATTTTTATGGGGTTAAAAGCAATAAACACCCAAGAAAATATTTTTAAAGGCATAAAAATTAAGATAGAAGAATAGTAGATAATAAATGTGAGCAATAAATTGCATCCTGTCTTATTTTTTTCATGCATTCATATGACCATATTCTCTCAAGATGTTTCCTAATCTCAAAACATGTTTAAGAATGGAGAAAAATGACCATGCAACATATTGTTTGGGTTATCTTAATTGGGTATGAATTAACAGTCTTGGCTGGACACTTTCTTTTATTCTTAATGAACAGATTGATTACTGGAAAATATTTCACTGCAATTTATTTCAAAATGGCATCCAATTTTTTTTCGTTTTCTATGGAGAAAATGTCTCATGAAAGTCTACTATAGTTGTCTTCATCCTTTCCCAACTACTTGATGCAATTTATTATCTTTTTTATTTCTCTGACCTAGAGTTCTGCAGAATCCATGTTGAGGAAGGGATAATCTCTTCTGACCATTATCTATACATATGCTGTTTTGATAAGTATTGTCATACTTCACATACACACACACAAAAGTCAGTTTGGATTGGAATTGTCAGGGAAGTCATAAAGGAGAGTAGATTTCATTCAACTATCAAGGTTAAAAGGAAGTCTTGGGGAGACTAGACTTATAATTTCATTTAATTTATTAAAACTTTGATTTAAGTAGTTATAATGCACAGGATGAAAAGACCAATTCCCTTGACTTAGAAGTCTATTGTCGGGCCGGCCGAGTGGCGCGATGGTTAAGAACTCGCTTGGGATGCCAAAGGGCCCCAGATCGGATCCCACATATGAGGGCCAGTGACACTGCCCTCTACAGCTAAGATGCTGAACAACAGCTCAACCTGGAGCTGGGCTGCTGTGAGCAACGTCCTCCACAACTAGACTGAAGAACAAAAGGACAGCAACTTGTCTGTTCCCATCCCCCCAATTCCCCAATAAAAATCTTTAAAAAAAGAAGTCTATTGTCTTTTGTACTTTACAGTCCCTGCATCACAGAAGATGCTCCACACTCACCATTCCATAAACCTGGTTATAGTCATCTGTAAATTGACTCAAGTATAATTGAAATCTCA
>NW_017732708.1:7109-10067 GCF_001890085.2 Hipposideros armiger | reverse complement strand
GTGATATCCATGAACATACATACAAAAACATTTCAAATACTTAAGCCAATTAATCTTTTCATATGCATGTTTAGGACAGATCCATCTGTCCTAAGTTCAAATGACTGTTCTCATGGCTGATAACAACATGGCCTATATCTTCACAGTCATTTCCTATCACGCTCCTTCCAACTCTATGAAAGCTCACCCCACCAAGCATGTTTGCCTCATGACGTGCACCAGGACAGACACTACAGCTACCGAAACTTTGCCTGAGACACTCTTTCCATCCTGTTTACCACACTCTATCACCCTGAGACCTCAATTCCATCAGCCCTCCTTCAGGCCCCTTCTAAGACCTGCATGACTAGGTCAAATCCTTTATTATCAGCTATCATATAATCATTGATTTTCCTTCATAGCATTTATCAGAGTGATGATTTCACTTTATTTGATTATTTATTTAATGCCTGTTTCTACTACCAGTCCCAAGTTCCATGAGTATAATAATTTGCTTTTCTTCTCCTTGTGATTGTTGATCTTTATTTCTCCAGCACCAAGCATAAGCGCTGTCATGGAGCAAGCACTGAATGAATGATTAATCAGTTATTAATCAATAACTGAAATGTTGAGTACTGTTTGACTCAAATTAAAACATATGTGCAAGAAGAATTGGTAAAAGGAGTTTGTAGGATGGCCATTATTAGTGTGATTTATAATTGAGGCTACCTAAAATTCATGAAATCACTCATTCAGTTGTAGAAGAGAATATAAGTGTAGTATATGACAAGAACAGGCAGCAATAGGAGACCTAGACCTCTTCAAACTACTCCATTTATTATTTCTTGCTATTGGGTTGTCGGAAAAGTCATGATGCATGCTTGCAACAGATGGCACTAGTTCATTTTTGAAAGTACTAGAGTCATTTACATCTATATTATTACTATGTCATTTTATAGCTGACAGTTCTAGCTTCATTCTAAAAAAAAGTTGAGCGATTTGGTTGAGTTTTGGAGATTTTACAACAAGTTGAAGATGGAAGACCAAACTGTGCATTTTTGCCATATTTTACTGTTTTACTTCCATAAAGAGAAGAACGCATGTCAAGCTTGTGAAAAGTAGCATAAAGTTTACAGTGATAAGGCTCTACAAGAACACCAGTGCCAAGGATGGTTCACAAAATTCCGTGCTGGTGATTTTGATCTCAATGATGCTCCTCAGTTAGGAAGACCCACCTATTTTGTCATTTGATGACGACAAAATAAACACATTGATCAAGTCAAACTCATGTTACGTGATACGAGACATTGCAGAAACATTGAACATCCATCATTCAAGAGTTCATGACCACCTGAAGAAGCTGGGACAGTAAGCAAGCTTGATATTTTGGTTTCACATGAACTCAAAGAATTTCATTTGATGGTGCGTATAAACATCTGCAATATGCTCATTAAACATGAGGAAAACGATCTTTTTTTAAAGTGACTGATAACTGGTGATAAGAAGTGGATTGTTTACAACAATGTGGTGTGCAAACGGTCTTGGTCCTCACGTGATGATTCGCCTCAAATGACATCGAAAGCAGACATTCATCAGAGAAAGATTATGCTCTCAGTGTGGTGGGATTTTAAAGGTGTGTTTTTCGAGCTCCTACCAAGGAACCAAACAATCAATTCGAATGTGTACTGTTGCAATTGGATGATTTGAATGAGTCCATCACCCAGAAATGTCCAGAGCTTGCTAATTGTAAAGGAGTTGTATTCCATCACAACAACGCGAGACTACACACAAGTTTGATCACCTGTCAAAAATTATTGGAGTTTGGATGGGATGTGTTGCCACACTCACCATACTCGCCTGACCTTGCACCGTCAGGCTTCCACTTGTTTTGCTCTCTTCAAAACTCCTTGTGTGGTATAACATTCAATTCAGATGAGGCTGTAAATCAGCACCTTGTTCATTTTTTCACAAATAAAGACAGGTCCCCTTATAGACGAGAAATTATGAGCTCACTGAAAGATGGCAAAAGGTTATCGAACAAAACGGGTAATCTATCATTGATTTACATTTGTTCTTTATATAAATAAATGACCTTTAAAAACATAGATAAAATATGTCATGACTTTTCTGACAACCCAATATATTGACTTTAAGGAACAACCTATTGATGAAGGAGAGAAAGAAAACTGCCAGAGCTGATAGAGACCCAATCAATCTGCTACTTATGGAGGCAAAAATAAGGTATAAAATGATTTAAGATTTCTAGTTTCAGACTTTAGAAATTGTGGTGAGCCTTTTCTATAAGGAAACTTTGCTCTTTGCCATAAATGATACTAAACTGATTATCATATATCTTCTTGGGAGGATCTAGGCATTTACCTAGATATCTGTGAAACATTTTAGCATGAAGAAACATCATGCTATGCTGCTGCGTAGTTCATAATAGTAAATAGTGCACACTTTATTAGCATGGCTTGTTAGATAGTCCCTAATACATTCTTGACTTTTATCTGGTTTCCACACCCCTGAGTCTACTTTGAGCTCATTAAAAATCTAATTTTAGGATCCTCCTCAGAAAGATCCCTTTTCACCTGCAGAAAAACCCATATATCATGCTATTCCTTTGATTTATATTTTTGGGCCATTTATTCTCCATGTGCTGAAAGTGTATTCAAATTTGACTGCTTGTCAAAATATTTGAATTTTATTCTAACAGAAAGACATATATAGATATTTTCCAAGGAAAGTATTAAGATATATTAGAATAATTATTAGAAGCTGAAGACTGAAATTATTTAACCTAGTTAATGTATTGTATTTCTATGTTTCTTTGTAATAGAAGTAGTCAAAGGCACTAACAAAAGTCCTTTTGGAGGGTTATATTGTATATTGCCAAATATATCTAGAAGACCAAATAATATGTTCATTTATACATATAAATTCATGGTGAGATTTATGTTGTGTTTTTGTTTTCACTAC
>NW_017732708.1:0-4859 GCF_001890085.2 Hipposideros armiger | reverse complement strand
CGTTGACATCGCCTCTCCATTGCTCCTTCTCCCATCTCTTGACTTATTAGGGTTTGTAGAGTCAACCCCGAGCTTGCATTGTGAATGGGCATTTGCATATATTTAATATAATTTGAAAAGAGATGGGAGAAATCCCAGCTATCCAAAATAGTTTCCTCATACTCAGATTCAAAAATAAAGTTTTTTTAAGTTTTATTAAATAAACATATTTGGCTTTTCTCCCTTTGTTATTTTAAAATTCACCTAATTCTGAGAGGATAACCTATACAACAAATTTATATACAAAATGGACCCTGGCGGAGGATGTCAAGACGATGTCAGGCCGATCGCTCTGGACGAGGGCTCATGGAGAGATAAGTGGGGGGGGGGAAGAAACACTGGCTTCCTCACTTTGAGTAGGCTTTTCTGCTCCTACTTCTGAACCAAATAAAATAATAAAATTACTCTTTTAAATACTACCCTGGGCCAGTTATAAAGTATTAATATAAACAAAGGCATCCAGATCCTGAATGTGCATCAACATTACCTCAAGCCTTGCTGGGGGTAATTAATACAAAGGAAGAAATTTTGTGAGAGAAACTTTTCCTCCAATTAGGGCCCAATTTTGCAGATCGAAGATTTTTATTAATCAAAACAACAACTGTAACTCAAGATGCATCAAAACCAACTCTCAATATTAGAACCTTTAACCTTTCTAAATAAATTTGCTACCTCTTGCTCCCTTTTGGATCTCTGAACCATGCTCTTATATTTCCCTCTCCATATTTTTATCTTCCACCCTGAGAACATAATGTAAAAAGCATAATCTTAATCCCAAGACAGGCCAGGAGCTCATTCAGTTATGTTTTGCTTTGGCCGTGAGATTTCCCCACTCACTTTCAGGAAGGAACAGCTTTAGATGCAATCTTTGTAGTTTTAATAGCTCTTGGCATTCGCAGTCCCTGAAGCTCAAACCTCTCTTTAAAGTCTACTTGTTCCAATACCTGAGGCTCTGGATTCAGCCANATGGATTTATTTTTGTTTTTTCCTTCCACTTAAAGGATGGCTAGCAAAGTTATACATGAAAATTACACATATTATATCTATCTATCTATCTATCTATCTATCTATCTATCTATCTATCTATATATATAAATTTTCAGTTTAGTGTGAATGAAGGGGATAAACAGTTAAAGAATAAATTTCCTAAGGATGTACCTACTCTGTTGGAAATGCCAGCCACACTCATTCATTATTTCATAGTTCTAACTGGATTTTTTGCTTGTTTATAATTTATCAGTCATTGGGCTAGGTGCTGAATACAAAATAACAAACAAAATCAAATGTTTCTCTCAAATTACTAAAAACAAACTTTTTATGAACTTCAGGTTTAAAAATTATTACTGTTCTATGGTAATTTTTTGTACCAAATAAACCTTAATTGGTTTACTTTAATATAATTTTAATATAAATCTTAATTATTCTTATTTTTGAATTATATTTTATATGGCTTGTTTGTTAAGTATTCATTATTTAAGTGTGAAGTAATTCATCAATTTTGTTTTTGTTGATAATGATGGTGATATTAATCAGTTGTAAAATTCAAGACATTTGATTTTAAAAATAAAGCCAACCATCCATGTGATACCTGCACAACAAGACAATGGTATTGTAGTATTCTAGCAATTGTTAAAAGTTATGGCAAATATGATTTTGAGAATCATAACCAAATATTCTGCTTGTCCTATAGTATAAGATCAATAAATATTTATGAAAGTAACAATAATATTAATAACAACTGATAAAAATTCAATAAATATATTACATTTGATAAACACAGATCTCTCTGAAAATCAAAATACAGGTGAACAAAAGTTTAAATATAGTCAAACTGGAACATATATTAGAAAATGAAATAAAAATTAGATAGATGATAGAATTGAAAGACAAAGTAGTAGCCTCTAGAAGATTGTACACATTGTTATGAATATAATAAAAAAGTATTAGTACATGATATTTTACATTGGGTTCCATGTCTCTCAATTTCCTATTAATTATTATAAGTAAGGTAATAAATTACTGTGTTTAATCAGTCATTAATGTATTCTTGAACAGTTACTGGATTCTTTCCTGTGCTAGATTAAAAGAACTATTAATTAGACATATACCCTGGCATTGAAGAGATAGCTAATTCTAAATACAAAGGAAAACATCAAATGTAAAAAAGAACGGAAGATTGAAATAAGTTGGGTAAGAGTGGTAGGTTTCACAAAGAATGACCACATATTCTTTCCATCCCTGATTGTCAATCCTACTTTACAATGTGATATTGCAGCTCTTTCTATTAAAAGATAAGTTATATGATTTGTTTTTGCCAATATGACATTAACAAATATATTTTAAGAAAAGGATGGAGACACTCCTGAACACTGGGACTTGTCCTCTTTCAGCCCTTGGAACCTTGAGACCATCATGTGAAAAAAGCCTGAGTGATGAGGGTCCACAGGGAGGCACACTGAGATGCCCCAGCTAGAAGATACAATCACCCAACTGCTAGATAACCCTCCACCTGACATGAGAAAGCCCAACAGAAAGGTCAGGTAGGAACGTCCAAATGACCAACAGTGGTTCAAGAAACTTTAAAAATAAATAGCTTAAGGCAACACATTTTGAATAACTTGTTATGTAATAGAATGATGAAAACATCCAGATTTTGCTTTTGCAATTTTATATCACTTAGAAACAAATGATTCAGCTGTTTAAAACTATTAAATTCATGGAAACGTTGCAGAGCAGGTCACAGTGTATGTATCCCTGGAGTTAACAACTTATATAAGCATAATACCATTAGTATAACTAGAAAATTTGAGTAAGTTCAATACTATTATCTATAGTATAGATTTTTAAAAAAATAATTTTATCAAATTTTCTGCTAAGTTCCTTCTTTCATTTTGTTCTGTTTCATTGAATTCCTCCAATCTCTGATAGTTCTTCAGTCTTTCTTTATCTTTCTTTGCCAAGATACTTTTGAAGAGTACTGGTCAGTAGCCTGTATCTCAGTTTGGTTTTCTCTGATTCTTTTTTTTTTTTTCCCCTCAGGATTAAATTGAGGTTATCCATTTTTTCAGTAATGCCAAGATGTTATGATGGGACCTACTTAGTGATACGTTAAAAAGTGGGGGACACTGAAAGCAGGCCACCAATGTTTGATGTCTAACCTTTTCCTTTGCTAGCTGGATGAGCTAAGATGTTTAGCTCCTCTATGATTTATTTTCCTTATTTGCAAAGTGGGAACACCAAAAGTACATATCTCATAGTTTTGTTTTGTTTTGAAGATTAGCTGAGTTAAAATAATTAAAGCAAGCAGAATACTGAGAATACTTCCTGGAATATAAGAGTGCTACATATGTGGTTTTTTAGATAAATGACATAGACATACACACATACACTGAACAAGTTTGCACACTGACTGCTTTTAGCAATGCTTTCAAATTCTCTCAGTGAGTCCTGTCAATTATATGTATTGAGTTGTAAACAAAAGAAAGATGTGTTCTGTAGTTTTATTTTACCGAAGTTCCCATAAAACCATCCCTGCAGTGATTTCTAAAGCTCTAAGCTAATTTTATTTTCCAAGGTGTCATACAGTTATTGTTGTGATAATAAAATTGCAAAACATGAACTTTGCAATATTGCTTCATCAAAGCATTATGCCAAATTTAAAAACACATTTTAGAAATACAAGCTTCTGTGGAAAGCAGAGCTTCTATTACTTTATTGTATGCTGTTGACACCCAAGTACGTTACTCAGGCTCAGACCTCTTTAATGAACTCAGTCAACTATCTACACATAGTCTCCCCTTGGGTATTTCCCTGCCACCCCCACACTAAATGTCACTAAGCTTGAACACGTGATGTTCTTCCCCAAACTTGACCATCATCCTGTACTGTCTAGTTCAGTGAAGAATAGCATCACCGTTCTTGTTGTGCAAGATCCAGCCTACCCTAGAGTCTCANAACTATAAAGTGGGCACTGATAGTCATGACAACGAAAGAGCAATAGGCCAAAGCATCACCGACATTTAGCAGGCGGGAAAAGAAACTTTAAAATTTCTGCCTTTTCTCCATTTGTAATTTGTTCGAGTGCTACTAAAATATTTAATGCATATTTTTGAGAGTATTTTAACTATATTTTTCCTGTCTATATATAACCAGCCTCTGTTTTAGCCCAAGTCCTCAATGTGTTAGTGTTATAATTGTTTATTATAGGAGTAATATAGCTTTTCCTAACATAATTAATTAGTATTGATCATTATGTTGCTACTATAGATAATTAATGAAAATGTATTAAAAAGACTGCTATATAAATACAGAAATCAGATGTCATGCTGTACTAATAAAATACAGAAGAAATATGAATGGTTAGAGGGTTACAAAACGTTAACAGGTTTTATTGTATTGAGCTGATTTTTCTGTTGTCTTGTTATTATTATTCAAAAGAAGCCAGGGTGAATTTATTCAAGACATTTCATAAATCTGATGCTTTTAGTCCTCTATAATTTTCAGATCTGTTTCAATATACAACAAATCCATCATGCAAGTAAATTCAAATCGTAGAAGCAAAATACAGGAGACAATAAGCTTCAAAACAGAAACACGGAGTTTCAAGTACTGCTTTATATTTGTGAGTGCTCAAAGAAAAGAATGAACCATTTCTCAAATGTGCTTCCTGGTGTTCTGAAACGCTGTGGAGTGGATGGGACGTAGCTACATTATGGGAAACGGGCGAGTGATCTTTACCTGCACCACTCTACAGATAATGGATCACTTCAATGATATGGTGACTTGGATTTTGTTGCTCTAACTGGGTTGGTTAGGAAAAA
>NW_017732707.1:209155-211178 GCF_001890085.2 Hipposideros armiger | reverse complement strand
CTCTGGACCAGTTATCTCAAAGTGTACTTATTTACTTTCTCTTGATGCCATTTCAGTGCATCACTTGGCATCTCTCATCTCTGTAACTAGATTATGAACTACTTAAGGGAATGGATGGATCTTCAGTGCGCTTCACCTGCGCCCTCTGCAATGCCTCTCATAGGAATTTACCCCAGAGAGGGCTTTGATGTGGTAGGAGGAGCGAATGATTTGGAAGGAGAAGGCCTGTGTGGAGGCCCAGCTCTGTCATTTACCATCTGTGTGATCAAGGAACGAGTTACATAACCTCTCTGAGCCCTAGGTTTGTCATCTGTAAAATGGGAATAATATCTGTGCTGCTTACCTACCAATCACTTAACTCTGTTGTTGGGCAAGTTAAGCTTAGAAGGCATTACATCATTTCCCCCAATCTAAATAATTCACTAAAATGTCTCAATTTGGAGCTTATTTGTCTCTAAACTCTATCTCATACATGCAGCTCTCTTTCATTCCTTCTACCCCTCACAAAAAAGAGCATATCTTCATTTTAGGAACCTTTATCCAATAGCAGTATCTAGCAGGAATTAAGCAATGTTGTTTTGTTTTCATTGTCTTTATTTATTTTCTATTTATGTCAAGCAATATTGGTTTTCTAGTTATAGTAGTGATATGAGGTTCACTTTTTAAATAATTTAAGTTAAACAAAGCAAGTCAATTTAAAGTGAACTGGTAAATAGAAGGGCATAAGTTATAAAAATATGGCAAAATACCCTGATGTTAAAAAAATGACTGAAATTTGAAAAACTTCTAACTATGGGAAGCCACCTTCCAACTGTAAGGCAATACATGGATGTCAGTTGTTTTAGCTATTATTATGTAAACTACTGGAAGACCAGTTCTGTGGGTTATTCTCTAACAAAGCCCAAGACATAATAGATTCTCAATGAATATCACACAACTGTGATTAAAAGTTGACTAAAAAGTCAAGAATTGTCATTTCTGACAAATGAGTATTCACTATTTCAGCTTGCATAAATATCCAAAGAGCATAGAGAAGCAAATTGATTTCTGATAAAGAAATCAGACATAAATATAGTGAGGGAGTTGATCAAAGTAACTGGGATGTCTCAACATATACCCGTTACAATTGGGAGAAAGTAGAGAGTGTGTTACTTGGCAACAAGACATTTCTCTTTAGTATCAAAAACAGTAAATATTTGAGGAGCACCAATTGTACAGAGGCTACTTTGCTTGGAAAGATATGACAAAAATCTGCTTCGTGGAAAAACAAAAGGTTTACTATGCTCTGAATTAACATGATTACTGCTGTATTTTAGAACTCACAAGTTTGCATAGACTTTCTCAGTTAATGCTACATCTCTCAAAAAGGGGGCAGGTTTTGTTAATTCTACCTTTACATGAAGAAATGAAATCAGTCTGAGAGAGATTAAGTGATTAGAGTTAGATCATGGGGCTATTTATAGCCAGAATGAAAAACAAAAGATTCTGACTCTGGACCTCTTGTAATTCCATCATCGATGTCCATCCAGGGTGCGTTTCTGGGACATTGCATCTTCTTGCTGGTCTGCGGGATTCAATGGTTTGAATGGTTCTAGACTTGGATTGTGCAATTGTGGGATTAAATTAGATGAGATTAAATTAAATAGTGGGGTTAAATTAAATTACATGGGATTAAGATGAGACCTGATATGATTGGTTTAAAGAGAGCAGAGAGGAATGAGTTTAAATAATGCTGACCAATTCACTTCTTGAATTCCTCTTTTCTTTATAATCAAAACCAAAGCAGGAGAATTTGATGATTAAAATCCAGGGCTCTGGAGTTGAACCAATTTAGTTTCAAGTCATGATTCTACCATTATCCATATGATTTTAGATAAGTTACTTAATGTCTCTCTGATCTTTAGTCCAGTTAAATGGGGCAGCATAACAGTCCTTATAGCATATGCTTATAACAAGGATTTAATGTGGCTAAAAAAACAAATGTATTTAAAACAACGTTTACCTGTGGTGTACAAAGTACTAA
>NW_017732707.1:128379-207390 GCF_001890085.2 Hipposideros armiger | reverse complement strand
GGCTGTCGGGTAAAGGGAGGTAGACAACTGGCAGTCCGAAGTCAGGCAGAGTACACTGAAGCGCTAAGACTCCAGGGAGATGGACGGAGCTCTGGCAGAGTCTGCCACAATCGGCTCTTCCTGTCTAATCTGCCTCCACAGTCACCTCTCCTGTGGATCTGCCCTTCTAATCAGTCTCCCAGCACCTTACAAATTAATCTGCCCAGAACAGGGGGAGCCTTAGTGGGTCGCTCCCTGTTTCAAACATCTCCAATGCTTCCGTAAGGAAAGATGCTTACAAAGAGGAAGCCTAAAGGTCAAATGATAAAACAGGGCTGCATCCCCTGGTACGTTCATCTTGGTCCTTGAACTTTTAGATTCGGGGGCGCAGAAGGGACAGCGGATGTGCTTGGGTATCTATTTGTGTACAGAGCTCCAGGCTTGGTATATGAACCTTTGGAGCCTTGACATGTGGATCCCTTAGGTCTGCATTCCTTAGAATAGCAGTAACACCATCAGGAAGTGAGAGAATTGATTTGAAAATTGAGAAGGTTAATTAAAGGAAACATTTAAGATGTGCGGTTGTCAATCGACACTAGCAAAACCGAGCCTGAGAAACTCAGTTCTGCATATTTACAGAATGTCACACATATATTTAGATAAACCCAGAATCTAAAGAGACCTAATAGCTGAAATAACTTCAGCACATCAAAGCAAAGATGCTCACCCTGCCTGTTCTGTCTGCCCTAGTGGGAAGTGCCTACATCTTTAGAGCCTTTGTATGGCAGACTTCAGGCACAGATGATTCCCTTAAAGTTTGTCCACGGTCCTCACATTGATTTCCCCAAACTATCCTGACTTTGTACTACCTATTGGTCCAAACCATAAAAAAGTAGAGAAGTGAAAAAGAAAGTTTATATATTTTTAACGTATCAAAAATAAATATGCTTTAAAATTAGATTAGAAAGTGCCAGTGCTGGAGGTGTTTTTAATTCTTGTTTCATAGGGTGTGGTGGTGAAAGTCGGAGCCTAAGAAAGGAAGGAAACTGACCGTTACTGAGCACTGCCCAAGGTGTTCAGTTCACACTGATGGTCTGAAGAAGGCGTTAACAGCTCCCCCTTTACAAAGGATGAAGCTAAGGTTCAAAGAGGCTACATAATTTGACTGATGTCATAAAACTAAGAAGTGATCATTTGGGAGTTGAGCCTCAGTCTGATTCTAGTGTCTGTACTCTATCTTATCTATCTCTCATGTACAAGATAAGACGTGACTTGCATTTCTACAGCGCTATTCCAAGCATTTTCTTATGATCTCTCTAGACTTCACCTATGAAGCAAATATCAGTTGCTATATTTTATGAATAAAATTGCAAATTCTCAGAACTGTTTTTCCCGAAAAGATCCAGCCAGTAGGCAGTAAAACAGGTCTGGATTGTGGCGCTCTGGGCTCATGGCCTTTCTGGTCCATTGTTGTGGCTAGACCAGAGAGGTTGAATTATGGTGGCTTAAAACCAGTTGGTAGAAGATGTTTCATTTCAGAGAATCAATCTGGTCAGAAAAAAATTGACTTAATATGTTTCGTTCTTAGTTATTCAATGAATGGAACTGGCTTACAGAAAATTTGGACAACACAGAAAGGGAGGAAATAAAAATCATCTTTAATATCACTACCCAGAAATAATCACAAGTATTATTTTGATTCATTTTCTTCCAGTGCATGTAATGCAGATATGCATGTACATTGTATTTTTAGAAAAGTACAAAAGATCATGCTCTGTATAGTTTAATATCCTAGTTTTCTAGTTAACCTTAGATGATGAGTATTTTTCAAGGTCATTAAGTAATCTTAAGAAACTGCCTTGCAAAACATAATATTGCATGAACATAACCTTAATTTATTTAAACATTCACTTACTGTTAAACATAGATATCATTCTTGGTTGTAAACTATTACATATGGTGCTGCAATTTTGGTATCTAAACATACAACTTACATTCCCAATAACAACAGATGAAAGGGCGAATTTCTCCACCTTGAGTGTTGTTGTTTTAAAACTGTTGCAAGATTGATAGCTGAAAACAATTTTCTTTTAATTTCCATTTTATAGATGACAGCCACATTGAACTTGTTTCCCCATGTGTATTTTATCAGATGTTCTGATCCACACACAGTACCGGGTTTGTTTCTGTTCTACCACAACCCTTGGAGACCCAGCAGTAGGTGTCAAGATGATCAAATATTAAAATAATTGCCAGAACTCCCACATCGAGCCAGTGCCAGCTCTAGTGTAAGCACCTCTGGGCAGGAAGAGTCTTAGTCATCTTTCTTGTCCCCGGTTCCTGGCTCTGAGCCAGGTTCTCAATATATTGGTTGAAAACATTGCAGTAGAATATGTTCTAATTTGCTCTGTGACTTTCAACAAGTTAGGTCACCTCTCTGTGCCTTCATATCTTCAATTGTAAGTAAATAGCAACATGATGTGACATGCTGTGTGAACTAAGTGCTAGAAAAATGTTGCAGCTTCCATTTGAAAGGTGTGTGTGTGTGTGTGTGTGTGTGTGTGTGCGTGCGCGCCCCTGTCACCTAAGTAGGATTCCTTTCCTGCGCCAACAGGAGGTGGTGAATTCCATGTTTATTAGAAATGCGGATGGGCCAGCCGAGTGGCGCGATGGTTAAGAGCTGGCTTGGGACGCCAAAGGATCCCGGTTCGGATTCCACATATGAGGGCCAGTGACACTGCCCTCTACAGCTAAGATGCTGAACAACAGCTCAACCTGGAGCTGGGCTGCTGTGAGTTGCCGGCGACAGCATAGGCTGCAGCCCCTGCTGCAGTGGGTTGCCATGGGCTACCGTGTGTAGCCAGCAGCCGCTGTGAGCGGCCGTCCAGAAGCCGGTGACTGATCTGCCTCGCGTGGGAAGAGTGTAATGATGGTGCCAACTTGGGCCAGTGAAGCAACATCCTCCACAACTAGACTGAAGAACAAAAAGGACAGCAACCTGTCTGTTTCCCTTCCCCCATTCCCCAGCACTGTTCCCATCCCCCCAAGTCCCCAATTAAAAAAATAAAATAAAATAAAAAAGAAATGCCGGTTATAGTTCCTTCCCACCTTTCATGCTGATGGGCTGTGACTGGAGCCCATTTCGTTTTGTTTCTCTGTGTATTCTCAGAGTCTAGCACAGTGCATGGCAGGAAGTACCTATAAGGAATGAAGGAAGAGGTCGTTAATGATGAATGATGATGGGTGAATGAAATATTAGAGCTGGAGGAGATCATTTTAGAGGTTTTCTTCTTGGTTACTGTTTTATTTTCGTAAACATATCTACATTAGCATCCTTACCTTATAGGCACTTGCTAGAATAAGTTTAAACAACTAGATGGATAAATTTAATTTGATAAAATATTTTCATATTAGAACATTTTTGTTTCTTTGTGCTTTGCTTTATTCTACTGCTGGCCATGGTCTCAATATGTATTTACTAATCAAGAAGTGTAGGGTTTTCACTTTTAGAGGAAGTACACCAAGTATGAAACAATAATTAGATTACAAATTTATTTTTCAGGTGAACTTTGCAACCATATAAAAAAAAATGGTGAAGTTATCCATTTCCGTTTTCAAAGCTAGTGTATGTTTTCTATTTTTTTTTTATTTAAATATAGTTGGTATACAATATTATGTTAGTTATATTAGTTTCAGGTGTATAATATAGTGATTTGACATTTTTATACCTTACATTGTAATGAGTACTTACGAAGCCAATGAAAACTCAACAAAGTATAAATTGTCTTTGAAGATCTTTTTTTCTAAACAATGAACATGTTTATTTTAACCTACTAAATATGCATATTTTTAATGTTTCACTACTTGGTATACAATATTTCTAAATATACAGTATTTTCAAAATTTAAGGAAATTTTAATCCACAACTCACAACTTTTCTTATGTCATTTATTATGCAATTAAAAATGACAGACTTTTTATGCTTTTCTCAATTCCTAAATGATTTGTCTAGTTAGAACAAATTAGTGCCAAAGAAATAGGCGTTTGATTTATAATTGCAGAAGTTATTACAATTTTAAAAACCTTTGACACGACCACATATTTGAGGGACTTAATTCACTGATGAGATCTTAAAACATTGATAAATGTGTTTTTTAATTTCTTAAAGTTTCTATTTTGGAACATAACTGCTAAATGCCTAAATCATAATCAGTTTCTCATCTTTAGCAATCAGTAATTTCCCCCAGTACTTAGCATAGACAACATTTAGAAGAAAATAGCTGGACATGGCATATAACCTACTGGGACCTAGCTATAAAACTTTCCAAATGGGTACATGACTCAGTTATCTTATATACTCGGTTATTAGAAAAGAATAACTCAATTCATTGTACAATGATGCCACTGAGGTTAAATTTAAATTATGCACTTGAAATTAAATTACAGATATTTTTAAAGAAAGCCTATACATTTTAATTTCATATTTTAAAGGATGCAGTGATTTGACTACACACTAAGCTTTCTTAGAACAACTGTATTTATAGAAGTGAATTTCTACTTTATGAATGAGACTCATTTCTTTTTACTGGATGCAATATTTTCTTTTATCTTTCTGAAGATATTAAAAGTAGTTTTATGAAATATAATTTAAAATATACCAAAGACATAAAAGAACAATATAATAAGCAACTGTAAGCCCAAAATGCAGCTGAAGAAATAAAACATTACCAAAAAAAGTTGAAATTCTCTGTATGCCCCTCTCTGTATTGCCCATTTGACATTGTCACATTTTCTTCCCATCACCTTCTAGAGGGAACCTCCACCTTGAATCTGATAGATACTAAAACATATACTTTCCAGGTTTAGTAGACAGGTATAAATCCTTAAAGGATGTATAGTAAAGTTTTCCATATTTCTAAACTTTATGTAAGTAGTATCTTACTGAATAGGGTCTTCTGTAATTTGATTTTTAAGTCAGCGTTGTATTTGTAAAATTTATCTAAGTTAAAATATGTAGCTCTGTATCATTCATTTCAGTGATTTATGGCATTCGATTATGTGACTAAGCTGCAATTAATCTATCCATTCTCTTTTTGGTGGACAATTAGACTGTGTCGAGGTATTTTGCTAACAAATAATGATACTGTGAGTCATCTGTGCACCCCTCCTAGTGACATGTGTACGCGTTTCTCGGAGATAGATTCCTACAAGTGGAGCTGCTGGGTCACAGTTTGTTCAGCCTTATATTTGCTGGATATTGCCAAATTGCATTTCAGGTTTGCTTGTACCAATACAGTGTTTCTTTTTAAGTGTTTTGCAATATTTCTGTTTCCTCCAACCCTCCTTTCTTATTAGGTTGTTTTTATTATTAGGTTGATGATGTTTGTTTGTTTTGTCTCTGACTTCATTGTGGGATTTTTCTCAAATGTGTGGTGAAGGGTCAGCCTTTCATATTTACCTTCAAAAGAGTTGGTTGAAGTCCTGTATGTGTGATGGAGACAGGCGACGGGTGTTAACTGTAGGCTTCACTCTAAGACAAGGTTCTCTAATAACACTATTGGCGTTTGGGGCTGGATAATTTATTTATTGTTGTGGGGGCTGTTATGTGCATTGTAGGGTGTTTAGTAAATTCCCTGGCCTCTACCCACTAGATACTGGTATCACCACTCACCTCTAGTAATGACAATGAAAAATGTCTCCAAATGATCCCAGGGGACAACCCACCAACCCCCCCAAAGGTTGAAACCCACTGCTGTAATATGAATAAATATAATAGCTGGCTGACTTTTTTATTTGCCCCAAATTTAAGTCTCTAGAGAGGCCTTTGCTCTGGGGTTATTCACTTTCTCCACAAGGGCTCCTCCACGGTCTGTCCTTGATGGAGGGGGAGCAGAGAAATCAACCAGATGAAGGGCATGGTCCAGCCCTTCACTCAGTCCTCCTTTTTCACCCTGTACTTTATGCCAGCCCTTGGCTGTGTGTGGTGGGCCCTAAGCCCAAAACCTCCTAGCTTAAATTTCCTCTGACACTCAGCTCCTGTCTCCATAGGGTAGCCTCACCTGTCTGAATGGGAAACAAGGATTTGTAATTTCTTACCTCTATAACCAACATTGGCATTATTATCCTTATTTATATAGTATATCTGTGTGCATGTCTTAAATCTTTATGATACATTCCTAAAAGTGGTATTAAAAATATGTACAACTTAAGATGCATTTCTCAGTATATGCAGTTTTCACCCTTGATACATGCTTTGCATATTCATTTAATCACAGTTCTTCTTTCCTTCGGATGGCATTCACCTTTACAAAGTCTTTAGCCTGAGGTTTCCCAGTAGCCTTTTCTTTAACCAGAGAATAAAGGTAAAATAAATTATAAATCCTCAATTGAACAAGCATTAGAAAAAATATTTTGCCTCCCCCCCCCACCCCCCATAACAAATCAGCTCTTAAAGGAGATATTAAAGTGGAGGGAAATTTTTCCATTGGTGAGGAGGACAAATAATTATGTAAATATAACCTCTGATATCTTGATGTAGCCCTTCCCTCATATAAAACACCTCTTATTGAGATATTTAAACTGAGTGGGAAGTGATTGAGTAAAATGCTAACATAATATTCTGTAGAAATATCGTCAATCCATCAATTGAAATTTTATCATTTATTAATTTTTTGTACAAATAGGAAAGGCCATTATTTTCCTAATGTTTTTTAAGCATGTTTATTTAGAATGAGTGTTGTAATGATTCAGTGACTTTTTAGAATACCTTAATTAACCATGTTTTAATGGGCAACTCTGTTATATGTCAATCAGTTCATTTTGTCTTAATCATGAAATTTCTAATTTGAAGGGGATTTAATGTACATTAGTCTTCTAAGAAAGCTTCTATGACCTTAATTTTCCTCTTTCTGACTTATTTATTTATTCATCCATCCATCCATCCACCCATTCACTCATTCATTTATTAATTGGGATATTTATCTTATGCGAGGAAAACATAAGGAAAACTTAATTTAATCTAATGACGAAAGACAGAAAGAAAGGAATGAGGGAAAGAGGGAGGGAAGGAAGGCAGTGAGGCAGGCAGACAGAAGGCGGCCTGGTGAGGGAAGGGAGGGAAGGAAGAAGGAAAAATGCTTTGGATGTCATCTTTCTAAAACTCAAACTCCTCTTTCTCCCCTGTTTTCTGTATGTGAGAAGCATCTTAAAAACAAAATTGACCTTTTAGGAGGAAAAGAAATGACAGCTTTAGTGCTTATCAGTCTTGTCAATGTCCTGTTTTATTTTTGTCCTCTAAATGCACTTTACTGGGGAGAACACCATGTTTTTAAACCTCTTCATATTGTAGATATATAAAGGGTAAGAGTTATGGTGTATAAAAGCAATGCTTTCATCTATTGATTACTTGTCCTTGGTATTGGACAGGGCTACCAACATTAGAAAGGAAATAATTACATTCTACAGTAAAATTGATGGAAAAAATGAATAAACTAATATAAACATTTATAGTTCACTTGCTATGGGTCAGATCCTGTGCCAAAGGGTTTCATTCATACATAGATGGGCACATGAATAGAGACACAGATGCTTACAGAGAGAGGCCAACACTTTTGTGGATGTTACCTCATTTTCTTTTCATAAATGCCCTATGAGTTGATAGTATCTCCATTATACAGACAGAGAGACATAAACAGTGAAAGCTTGTGTGGTTAAGTGACTTGCCAAAAGTCAAATGGCTAACAGGTATATATTTTTCAGATCTGATAGCTGATGAATACAGCTTGAAAAATGATAGGATTTGGTAATGGTAAACATTTAGTCGCTAATCAATTGTCATTCATTTAACAACTTTTTATTGAGCCATTTCTATATACTGATCATTTTAGTAGGTGGTTTGAAGACTACCTGAAGAATACAAAGTCCTCGCATCACATAGCTTATAGTCCAGTGGAGGAAAGACGCAATAAACATAGGAAATAAGGTAGTGACACATAATAACAAGTACCAGGAAGAAAAATAAATCAGGTTGAGTGGATTAAGAATGATCCTTAAAAGGATAAAAAGCAATTATTCCATCTGAAGTCACAAAATCTATAAAGCATCTTTTTTCTTACAATTCAGAAAGAAAACCATGTTTTATGTTTTACTACTGGCTTATTTAATCCACAGTGAAACTAAAATATGTAATTAAATGAATAAAAACAAAAGTCTTAATAAGGTGGCTTCAGTTTCATAGTGCACTATTATTGTCCACCATCAAATAACATCTAAATTACAGTCCCACTTTTTTAAGCATGACTCAAAGGAAATCCAGTCAGGTCATTGTTAGTGTCTGTAAAATTCTAATGGGAAAAAACATTCATTTTGTTTTTTAATTTTGGCATGTCTTTTTTTATTAATGTGTTCAAAACAACATAGTAATTAGATATTTACATACCTCACAAAGTGATAACCCCAAAAAGTCTATTACCCATTTGACATTGTACATACTTATTACAATATTATTAACTGTATTCCCTATACTGCACTTTATATCCCATGACTATTTTTTTAATTACATTGGGTTGTCGGAAAAGTCATGATGTATTTTTCTATGTTTTTCATTGCAAAAATGCATTATGACTTTTCCGACAACCCAATAGTGGGCATTCAATATTTGATATTAGTTTCAGGTGTACAGCATAATGGTTAGACGTTCCTATAGTATTAAGTGATCCCCCAATAATTCTAGTACCCATCTGACTCTATACTTAGTTTTTGCAATATTATTGACTATATTCCTCATACTGTACTTTACATCCCTGTGACTATTTTGTAATTATCAATTTGTAATTCTTAATCCCTTCAGCTTTCTCACCCAGCCTCCTAACCCCCTCCCATGTAGTAACCATCAGTTTATTCTTTGTATCTATGAGTCTGTTTCACTTTTGTTTGTTCATTTATTCTGTTTTTTAGATCCCATATACAAGTGAGAACATATGGTATTTGTCTTTCTCAGTGTGTCTTATTTTACTTAGCTTAATACCCTCTAGGTCTATCCATGTTGTTGCAAATGGTAAGATTTTATTCTTTTTTATGGCACAGTAATATGCCATTGTATATGTACCACAATTTTTTTTTATCCAGTTGTCTATTGATGGGCACTTTGGTTGATTCCATATCTTGGCTATTGTGAATAGCGCTGCAGTGAACATAGGGGTGCATCTATCTTTTTGAATAAATGTTTTGGATTTCTTTGAATAAATACCCAGGAGTGGAATTGCTGTGTCATGAGGTAACTTATTTGTAATTTTTTGAGGAACTTCCTTACTGTTTTCCATAGTTGACTACACCAATTTGCAATCCCGTCAACAGTTCATGAGGGTTCCCTTTTCTCCACATCCTTACCAGGACTTGTTTGTTGAATTATTGATGATAGCTATTTTGACAGGTGTGAGATGATGTCTCGTGGTTTTTATTTGCATTTCTCTGATGATTAGTGACATTGAGCATCTTTTCATATGCTTTTACAGATGAGAAAATGCAGTGAACTCCTTGGTCATTCTTTAGCTCTGTGAATAGGAGATAATAATAATAATGTACATTCCTCTTGCAAAAGACCACACATTTGACTATTTTGCTAGCTTTTTTACTACAATATTTGCCTGCAAAACTATCTCCCTTTGGAGTATAAAGCTCAGACTTTGGAGTGGTCTGAGCACAGCGGAGGCAGAGAGAAGAGACTAATGAAAATAGCACTGAACCTCAGGCTCCCTGGGTAATCTCAGCGTGTCAGGGGAGGGACTTTTATCCTCACACTTGGGGTTTCCGACCTGAAGTCCAGTACTTGTTCTGTATATTAGTATAATATTTTGCAACAAGTGGCATAAACACCATTGTGGCACTTGAAAACATTGTAGGTGGTACAACAAACATTTTCAGTCATTATGCTTATTTTGAAATATGCTAGAAAAAAGTATATAACTTGTATACTAAACCCATGATTTCACTAAATTTATTACCTAGAATCATCAAGGAAGTATTTAAGTGAAAGAAAAGTGAGTCCACTTAAAGTACTAGGTTAGTAATAGTATAGGTAGTGACAGATATGGAAAAACTGTGACGGTGACACATTAAGAACTAAGGGTGAGGAAACACAACCTTCACTGTGACCTCCGCTCACCATGAGCCCTGTGAAGATGGTTCCCTGTGGTTCTCAGTTTTCTGGTTACCACTTCTGCCCACATCTATTTGTGCCCATAAAATGTTTTTCTCTTCCCCAGGAGTAGATTTCACAGTCCCGTCCTGCCCTGTGGGAATCCCATGAATGGGATTCCCTAAGGGTCTGCAGGCAGCTACACTGAGCTTTCTTCCATCCTGGGACCTCTGGCCCTTGAACTTCCGTTTTGGTTGTGTGAATAAAAGACCCTTCCAAAGTTTCTCTTATATGCAGGTGTATCCTCCCTTTGTGGGGTTCCTCTCATTCTTTCTTAATGACACCTTCAAAGAGGGAGAGAGTTCCAGTGTTGCCAGTGGACTAAAGTTGAATACCACATCTTCTTGAGTTAGGCTCCTGGTGTGTGAAATTATCTTGGGTGGCTTCAAAGTATTTATTATTTAAAGATTTGTCATGTGATCATGTTGCTTGAAAGTGACATTTTTATCTTTTGCCAGGGCACAGGCACACATACTCACATACAAAGAAAGGAAAGAGGCCTTCCTTGGTGGTGAGTGTACTTCAGTTGTTCTACACTTTTCCATCGACCAAGATCCACTGTGCACTGTACTCATCCATTATTTAGCATGAGGTGTTATCCAGTGAATCACAGAGAAAAAGGATTTGGAACCCTACTGAATTCCAGGCTCATCACTTACCAGAGTTTGAAAGTGGCTTTGTTCAAGTGATTTGTCTTTGGTGAACTTTAATTTTCTTTAAAATGGGGGAAATTCTACTTACCATATAGGGTTCGTATAAGGATTAAGAGAGAATATAAAAAACCCTAGTATATTAATCAGAATTTTTTGTATTTGCTTAAACAATAATTAGAAAAAAAGAAAGTACAGTAGTTTAGGAAACTACTAAGCTGTTATGCTAGAAACTACTAATTGTCCAGTAGCTTCAGGCATGATTGGACCTGAGGAGGCACCAAGCAGTCCAGTTAGGCTTTGCCTCTCTCTGTGTGTCTCTTACACTCACCATTTTTTTTCTCTCAGTTGTCTTCATTCTCAGGCTCTTTGTACAGTAAATAAGAAAGGTACCAGCAACTCTTAGCTTTCATTGCATCAGCTTAACATCACTGGCTTAGTCCATTCATGCTGCTATAACAAAATACCAGAGACTGGTCACTTAATAATTTTATTTCTCATGGTTTTGGAGTCTGGGAATTCAAAGATCACGGTGCTGGTAGAGCCAATGTCTGGTGAGAGTCTGCTTCCTGGTTCACTGACGGCGCCTTCTCACTTTTTCCTCACATACTAGAAGGGGTTAAGGAGTTCAGGGTAGGGGTGAGGAGTCTATTTTATAAGACACTAATCCCATTCATGATGGCTCCATCCTCATGACCCAAGCACCACCCAAAGGCCCCACCTACTAATATCACATTGGGCATTAGGATTTCAAAATATGAATTGAGGGGAGATACTAACATTTACAGCATAGCAACCCCCATAAGAAAGACAACTCCTGTTTCCAGTGGTTCCTTCAACAGTTTCAGCATTTGACCAGTTTGAGTCAAATGGCCAACCTCCTGCCAATTCCTATGGCCAGAAGGTGGATAACTGACTAAACAGACCTAAGTCTCCTGTTCTCATCAAACTGAGGGTGGGGTCCATCCCCACCCAAATCAGATGGACTCACAGTGGAAGAGAGAGGAGTGCTCCAAGATACCTCAGGTGCTGTTTCCAAGAAGAGGAGCCGTGGATGCTGGCAGGAGAAAACATCCGACCTAGTAGAGGGCCTTATATGTAAGAGGTGGCCCAAATGGAAGCCTTTGCTTATGATGATTACATTAAATATGCCACACTAACAAGCCCTACCCCTTTCATGTCAACAAGCCTGTGGCATTTACTCCTTGAAAACTATAGTAAACATGATGTCATGTGTCACATTCCTGTTCTGTCTAGTAGAATGAATATACTGAGCATTAGTCAGATATGTTGAAAGAACTACCCAATAATTCCTTAATATCCAAATCTCTTTCACTAGTTCCCTTTATTAATGAGAATATGAAATCATCAGAGTTGCACTGATCTTATTGAGACTAAATTGAGCAAAGTGAAAAATCTGACCTTGTGAGAGAAGCTCAAACCTTTAAAAAATTGTAAGATAAGTGGCTGATTTAGTTGCTATTTTCCTTTTTGGGGTATCCTGGTATAACCACTGCACTTCCTCCTCTGGACAAAAGAGTACTAGCTAGGAAGCCAGAAAGCTGCACCATTCATGGCTTAGACCACTTCATTAGCTAATCTGAGCCTCAGTTACCTTACCTGTAAAATGGCAATGATGATATTTGTTTTATTAGGTTGTACTGAAAATGGAATGAAGTAATAAGTAAAACAACTAGGAAAATAGCTGATATCAATGCAATGCCTAATATATATGCGGTCTGACAATTAAGTTCCCAAACATGTTGCAACAATATTACTAACCTTTTTTGATATCAGCAGGATTATTCATTATGAATTTGTACCAACTGGACAAACAGTTAACCAACTTTACTATTTGGGAGGGCTGAAAAGGCTGCATGAAAAAGTTAGATGACCTGAACTTTTCACCAACACTTCATGGCCCTTGCCTCACAACAATGCACCAGCTCACACAGCACTGCCTGTGAGGGAGGTTTTAGCCAGTAAACAAATAACTGTATTGGAACACCCTCCCTACTCACCTGATATGGCTCCCAATGACTTCTCTCTTTACCGGAAGATAAAGGAAGCATTGAAAGGAAGATATTTTGATGACATTCAGTACATCAAGGGTAATACGATGACAGCTCTGATAGCCATTCCAGAAAAAGAGTTCCAAAATTGCTTTGAAAGGTGGACTAGGCGCTGGCATCAGTGCATACCTTCCCAAGGGGAGTACGTCAAAGGTGACTGTAGTGATATTCAGTAATGTTCTAGGTATTTCTATACCTATTTCTAGGTACCTAATGTTCTAGGTATTTCTATACTATTCACTATAGGTGACTGTAGTGATATTCAGTAATGAAGTAGTTCTAGCTATTTCTAACGCTTTTTCTAGGATGAGTTTGCAAACGTAATTGTATGACCTCGTATATGTTCTTTCTCTTCCATCTCAATAAAGGGCTCTTTTATTGCAAATTTATAGTTTGATAAATTTACATTAATTTGTTTCATAGAATTTAGAGTCTCAAATTTATATGAGATTTGAACCGAACTAATGTATATTCTGTGCTCAGTGGTAGCACTAACAATTTGCCGCAGCTGAACCCTAGGAGAAGCTATATTTATTCGAATTAGCAGACTTAAAGAACTTAAATTCTGGGAACTCTGAGTACGATATCAGGAAACATGCAAAGTAAGAGAAACCCTCTGCCTTAGAGAAAGATATGAATGTCAAGGACAGATAAGAAACCCAGAATCAGTGAAACGATAAAAAAATTTCTACAAATGCACTCCAAGTGCATTTTCTTAGTGAAAGGTGTTCACCAGGGTACATTCTGATTTGTATCTTTAAAGTGAAGATAAAAACAAATTCATTCTCAGGAAATTTGTTTTCTAAGTCTGCTTAACTGAAGTGCAACTCTTTTATAAAAACAGGAAAAACCTCAGTGATTTCCCATAGACATCAGTCACTATTTGCAATGACTTTTTGATGTAGTTTTCAAATTCGGATTTAACAAAAATGTGTCAGCCTGCCAAAGGGTACCCAGCATTTTATCAGCAACACTTTCATGTGTTCCCTCATTTTGGCTTACCGTAATACAACAAGAGAGATGTTATTTCCTCATTATGCCGTCGAAGAAGCTGAGGTTCCGGAGAAGTTCTGTGATGTGCCTAAAGTCACACAGGAAGTAAATCAGAAAGCCTGGATGATCAAATTCAGGTTTTCCCTACTCTAAATCTAGGGCGCTTTTCATCAAGTATTAGTAGCATACTCAAAACTAAAATGGAGGTTTTTTTAATTTTCACATTTAATAGCATCTTTCTTCATCAAGATTTCTCCAAGCTGAACAAATTGATTTGCAAGTTATTTATAGAAATCATTTCACCCGTCACTGAAAGCTGCCTTTGCAGAGCTTTTCAAAAGCACACAGAAATATTGCCTGGCAGTTTAATGAAATGGAAAACGGAGAATGACATTACTGGAAACTACAGAGTGTTTATGCAAAAACACTGGAAGACACATGTGGGGGCATAGGGATAATTGCCCCACCTACTGTGGGGTGATGAACATTTAAGTAGCTCATGGGTCAGGCAGGGCTCCTGACTAGAGTGCCTGTCACTCAAATTACAGGCCCCAAAACCAATCCTATAACTTGGGGTGTTACTCTTAATCAAGACAGCCGAAAGTACTAACTGGAAGGAACCTGAGTCAGACTCAAGGAAAGGAGCAAAGGTCAAAGCCAGAGAGTGAGTGCTAAAGTCACGTGAAAGGGATAACCCCAAAGAGGAAGTAAGCCAAGAGATGAAAAACTTGGAAGCTCCCAGAAAATTCAGAAACATGGCCTGGGACATGTTGGAACAATAGTTTCACAATGAAGAATGTGACCACATGAGGAAGTCGGAAGCCCTGTCTGTTGACCCCACTGCCTGATGCATGGGACTACCCAAATGGGCTAAAGGAACTCACTTTCCTATGTGCACCCTGATGGATTCCACCATCGAGTCTACCACGTGATAGCTTATAAAATAACCCCGTGGAGACGGAAAGGCTGAAAGGGCATCATCTCAAGCACAGCGTAAAGAATGGTTGGAACTAAATGTGAAGGCGAGAGCTTTGTTTTAGGGTGTGTGGGAGATGTGAGTTTCATAATGGCTTATAAAATCTAAGAAGCTTTAGGACTGTATACACATGGGTAAGAACCATCCCATTTTGCACATTCCATACTCAGAACACAGTGAGGTGGTTAACCCACCCAGGCCACCATGGTGGAATCAATGTGGAGCCCAGTTAGAACTCAGCTCTGCAATGCTGCCATCTTGTTATCTTCTGGGATGGATTTTTTTTCCCAGGGTTTTTATTACCTACTCTTCTAACCATATGGCTTCCATAATGGGAAGAACTATATTCAACAAGTTTAGAAGGAACTTGCCACGCTGGAGCTCCCCAAATGTTCAAGGGTCGCCTCTGCCTATTAAAGAGACTCAGGGTTTCACCTTCCTTAAATTTTTGGCGCTGTTGTGCAGAGTCACAGTGTGGATCTGTAAAGTGCTACTCTCCCCAGACACGTGTACTGGCTGCTTGAGGAAATGTGCATCACCTCCCCTTAACTGGTTTTCAGCATTTTGGCCAAAGGCACCATCAAGGCCTCCTGAATGGAGCTTTGCTTTGAGCACAATGCCCTGGTTCTGGAGGGAGACCCCACTGGGGAGGAGCTGCTCTTCCCTCAGGTGCAGCATCTTGGTTTCTGCGGGAGAGACCGGATCTCTGCTTCTTTTAGTGCAATTCACACAGTTGAAGGAAGACTGTCTTTCTCTTGGGCCTTTTCCCTGGACTCTGTCTTTTGTCAGGAAATTTATTGAACTAACACAAAAACAGAAAAGAATTTGGAGCTGATTGGCTCTGCAGGGAGACTGCCCATCAGTTCCTGCTTCCCGGGACCCTAGAGGACCCTACGCCTATCATTTCTAAATCTGATTCATGATTTTCTTTTGATCCAGTGAGTTCCCCCATTTCTTTCCAATAATTTCCTTTTTCCGTGTTAACCAGATAGTTTCTTTTGCTTGTATCCATAGAATCCTAGGGGCCACCGTCCGAGCAGAGATGGTGAGGGGCCAGATGCAGGGAGGAACTGCCAGGAAGTGGGAGAAACAAAGAGGTGTGTGGAGGCCATGTGCTTAGGACCGGTGGCCCCCAGCCTGGTGTCCTGGGCTTCAGATCATCAAGAGCTTTCTTAAATGTGTTTCCCAAAAATGTTTTTAAATGCCTCCATTTAACCACAGGAAAGCTGCCCTGTCTGTATACTTTTACTTCTGTTGGCACTTAGCTAGATTTCCATTATCCAGTGTAGTGATCCTTGCTACTTCAGAGGCTCTAATTGGAAACCTCCAATTAATAGAAGTGGGAAAATTATCTACACGTTGTTTAATTAATGAAGTTTGGTTGACCACATCTTTCATAAAAAAAATAAAAACACTTTACTTGGAGATGAATAAAAAAAGTCCAGAGCGCAACTTACAGGCAGGACGNCTTCAAAGGGAGAAGCCACAGCACTCAGGACAGTAGATGCTTCTAAGAGCATTCCTGCCAATCTCTTGCTTCCAGCTGTCCAGATGCTTATAAGATGGAGAGAAGGGAGATTGGAGGGGAAAGCTGTCCCTGTTTGCAAATTCAGACCCACGTCCCAGCGCTCTGCCTACTTCCAGGTTTGCTGCCATCAGCTTTGGTGTCCTGAGGTTGGTCTCAGCAGCCCTGGGATTCCCTGTGACAACACTGACCGTGGTGCCCAATATACGTGTGCAATGGGGTGATGTTTAGGCAGACTCCAGTACAGAAGGTGGCCGAAATGCTTAATGAGAGAGAAAACGAGAGCCTCCTTGGAGAACCAGGATGGGCACAGGAAATCTGGTTTTTGCACTCAAAAGCTGGAGTTGAGCCCTGCCCTCTGATCACCTGTCTGCCTGTGGGATGTAGACCCAGGGCCTTTTCTGCTGTTCTGATCCATCCCCATGTCCCCAAGAGTCCATTCTGTTGCCAAGTCAGGAACCATCTTCTGTCACTACCCTTTATGTTTGACAGGGTGAGGATGGGGGCAGATTATCTTGGTGGGGGAACGGAGATAGAAGAGATGACTAGCTGTGTATCTTTCCATCCATCTGTAAAAAGAGCACAGCTGAGCTAGAGTTTCTTTGAAGCCACCAGAAGGCTACTGCTCTAGAACTTTGTTGTGACTGGGGCACCAGCACAAGGATTAGCTTCAGAGACAGACCTAGACTCATATCTCTCCTCGGGTACTTACTAGCTGTGCAGTCTTGGACAAGTCTCTTAACATCTCTGAGCCTCTCTTTCCTTCTCTGTGAAATGAGAGTAATGATATTTCCCTTGTTAGGTGGTCATGAGGGTTAAACGAGATGGCATAGGTGAGTAAAAAGTGCTCAATGTATGTTGGATTCCATCTTTCCCGTTCTCCTTTCCCTTTCCAGATAATGGACCAATATATTGAATACTTAGCCATTTACCTGTTTTGCAAGTGATAAAGCCAGATTATATCTAAAATCAGAAGCCTGTTTTCTTTCAAAATTATAAAGATAAGTTAACANTAAGTTTAGTTGAGGAAATAAAACAAGGTCCCCTCTACCTCATTTGGAAATAATGAGAATTAATAAAATGTGTCATTGAAGGGTTCCAGGAAGAAAGCATTCTATTAATTATAGAATATTTTATAAAAGCTAACCATTCATCATTCGATTACCATTGCTTCTTACATATATTGTCATATCATTTTCCTCACTTTTTATGGATGAAAAAAACTGAAACCCACTGAGGTTAAATGATTTGCCCAACATCTCATAGCTAGGCTGTTACCATACCAGGGCTCATATGACCTTAGAGAGCTCTACAACCAATTCATTTCAATTTGAGTCTATCAGCCTAGATTAATCACAGTAAACTGTTCCCTTTTTCTCACTATGGCACCACCACCCACCCAGGCCAGAAACGGCTTCACAGACAACAGTCCACCATGCTTACCCCAAACCCAATATGGCGGCAGTCATACAGTTTGCCCTTCCCGACCCTCTCAAGGTCATCAATTTCTTCTCATGCCTCCTGCCACCATGAGTGAGTCCAAACTACCTAAATTGCTCCTTGGACAATTGCAGCACATCTAGACAGTCTCCCCCACGTGGTGCTTGCACCACTTCGATCCCCTTTGCCCACAGCGAGGTTTGGAAATCTCACCTCTGATAGCTTGTGGCATTCCTCTGCCAAATGCCTCTTGCTGGCTTTTCTCAAGAGCAGGCAGGTCAGATATTAATTGGCAAGAGTGACACCTGCAATGTCAGTAACCACACACCAGGCAGCCTTAATGTTCTGTGAGGAGGATGTATCTTTAGAATTAGAGAACTTGGTGTTTGAGTCCCAGGTGAGTTAGTTTCCTAGGGCTGCCATGACAAAGTGCCACGAATTGGGTGGCTTAAAACAACAGAAATTTATTCTTTCACAGCTCTAGAGGCTGGAAGTCTAAAGGCAAGGTGTAGGCAGGATCATGCTTCCTCTGAAGGTTCTAGGGAAGAACGCTCCTTTGCCTCTTCCTAGTTTCTAATGGATGTCAGCTGCCTTGGCATTCCTTGGCTTGCAGATACATCACTCCAATGTCTGCCTCTGTCTTCATCTGGACTTGTGTGTGTGTNGTCAGTAGTATAAGTTTTACTACTTTTACTTTTGTGGTGTTTGTGACAGCACAGACTGACTAAAATATATTACTTTTATTAACCTTCTAATTCACAACTCCACATTTTACACAATTAATTCCCTTATCCCACTTGTCATCTTATGAAAGGGTGTTTCTGGTTTTGGTTACTTGGAAGAACCATGAATTAGCCACATCACTTGATAGTTGATTCATAGCAATTCTGTGAACAGTGAGAAGAAATCCATTACAATGCCTCTCAGATGGGCAACCTCCTAATTTCCAGACATTTTTATAAGTCTTATTTTAGTGCACAGAAGTCTGAGCTGTATAGCAGGAATTAGTTGAAAAGACAAAGTATCACGTCCCGCATGACAAGGGCTGGGGGGGCTCGAGGAGAGGTGGTGAAGGGTTAAGAAATCACAAGAGTCAAAAATAGAGTTTCTGCGGGCCAGGGGAGATTGCAGCCCTGATACTGGTGGGCGAATAACTTTTATTTACAACTGTCACAAAGAAGTCAATCTGAATATCTATACCCAGTTAATTGATGCGATTAGACCTGCAGCTGCTTCACCGAAACTCATTGTGATCAAGCACAGTTGTGATCCCTGGGATGGCCTCAGCATTCCAAGACCATCGGATAAGGATGTTTTACTGAGATCATTCCCTCGGGTCTCAGCATTCCAAGACACTCCCTTATGACTTCAAAGGATCAGTGCACAGGAGCGTTCGAGTGGGCAGCTGCAAGGCGACAACAAAGTACCTATATTTGTTCACCGTAAGGGGGTCTTTAGACACCTCCCTGCCATGCTATGGTAATGCCTTTGATTTTCTTTGGGTAAAAAGTAAAATTCAAGAAATAAGGACAAGAGAAAAAAACTTTCAGTGTTTCTTCAATAGAAATAAAGTGTCACATTAGACAGCCAAGTTAGAGAGAAATCAAAAGGCAAATGCTTTATTTGGCTGCCTTAATCACTTCATAGGTTTACCTGTCCTGGCCACGTAGGAGGGATTGAAGTCTACAGATGCGTGCAAGCAGGGTACATGTTCCAATCTGGAAATCCTCCTGCTGTATAGGCCGCTGCAGAATGAGGTGCATAGCTTCCTACCAGAGACAGATAGAGGAGAGAGTATTGAGAACCACAGAAACTAGCATCTCAGGGTGGTGTGGTGGAAAGAGCACAGAATTTAGGATCAGAATAACAAACGAAAGCAGCAGCCAAAGTAGGTTTCCATTANTCACTTCATAGGTTTACCTGTCCTGGCCACGTAGGAGGGATTGAAGTCTACAGATGCGTGCAAGCAGGGTACATGTTCCAATCTGGAAATCCTCCTGCTGGATAGGCCGCTGCAGAATGAGGTGCATAGCTTCCTACCAGAGACAGATAGAGGAGAGAGTATTGAGAACCACAGAAACTAGCATCTCAGGGTGGTGTGGTGGAAAGAGCACAGAATTTAGGATCAGAATAACAAACGAAAGCAGCAGCCAAAGTAGGTTTCCATTATTGAGCACTGACCCTGTGCTAGGCCTGCCACCTGCATCATCTCCTTTAATCTTCATAACAACCCTGGGAGTTGGTACTATTACCCCAAGTGCGGCGATGAGGAAAGAGACTCAAAGAGGATGAATCATTTGCCAAAGGTTGCAAAACTAGTGTGACAGAGATAGGACTTGAGACCAGGACTGTCTGATTAAAGCCCCGTGTTCTTTCTATGGCAGTCTCCTGGGGCCTGACTCTGTCATCACTGTTCATTGGTTGTTTTGTGTGCTTGTGTGTTTGTTTGTGTGTGTGTTTCTATTTTTATATATTCATTTACATGTGTTTGTATATTATCATTCCAAACTGGTAAGAAGAGAAAATATTTCACAAAGTCAATGGCGTTTGAATTAGACCTCAACATGGGGAGGAGGACTTCCACCGGTGGAGGAGAGAAGGCAAGGGCCTTTTCCGGGGAGGGAAAAGAATGAGTATGGACATGGAGGTGTGGAAATGTTGTCGTGCTTTAAAGAAATTGCTCCCAATCTACTGCTTAAATTCTAGGAAGGAAGCAGATTGTAGCACTGGAACATCTGGGCTGTTGCCACTGTGGCCAGGGAGGTAGATGTGTAAATGAAAACATATAAATACAGTGTGAAATGTACAANATACTTTTACTTCTGTTGGCACTTAGCTAGATTTCCATTATCCAGTGTAGTGATCCTTGCTACTTCAGAGGCTCTAATTGGAAACCTCCAATTAATAGAAGTGGGAAAATTATCTACACGTTGTTTAATTAATGAAGTTTGGTTGACCACATCTTTCATAAAAAAAATAAAAACACTTTACTTGGAGATGAATAAAAAAAGTCCAGAGCGCAACTTACAGGCAGGACGCCAGCTGCTGAGTGTGTAATGCAGGTCACTTGATCAGAATGGCTGCATGTAACCAGACCAAATGGCCATCGCCTTCTCCAGACCCTTCCACTTCCAGGAGGACAGTGAATTTCTCTGCACCCTTCACAATACAACTCAGCATCCATGTCATTCCCCTCAAACCTCCTCAGTTCCCTCCGCTGAGGCAATCACTCCTGGCCCTTTGCTCCAGTCACATTCTGTGAATGAAAACCTGTATTCCTCACTTTCCGTTTTGTAATTGTTCGTGTCCATCCATCTCTCCCACTGAACTGTAATCTCCTTACCTGGGGGGCTTTGCGTTCAGTATTTTCACCACAGCACTTATTATAGTGTCTGGCATACAGTAAACACTCAGTAGATAATTTATTGTTCTTTAATGTGATTTGCTCTCCTCTCTTTTGCAAATGCCCTGCACTAGAATTTTACGTCAGCATTATAGTAGGAAAGAGGTTTGTGAAGCTGAATATTCATTGGGGATTCCTGGCTTTACTGCAACCTTAGTTAATCTGTATTTTTTTCCCCCTGGAAACAGCTGCTTTCAGTTTTGTTGTATTTTTAATCCATCTCACTCTAAGACAGTACAGCCAATCAATATGTACGTAAAGTAGAAACAATGGAAAATGGATGTAAGCCATTACTTTTTACGGGGCCTCCCTTTGGGCTCCATCTTCAGTGATCTTCTCATATCTTCCATCACTTGCTTAGAATAAGTACAAATTAGTTTGGACAATTACGTATTTTAAAATCAATTATAAATGTATCTCTTTGATCCCAGATTAGAGATGCCAGGCTAATTCTTACCATGCATTTGTGTTTACTTACACTGTGTTTCTCCAGCTCCCTGAACTGCTGGCGCATCACACGAGATCATGTGCTAGTTATACTTTGCCATGGAAACAGGCCTTTCCTTTGGGGTTTTCTGCATTCTGTGGCCACAGGGATCGAGACTGTTCCACTTGTGGGGTTTGATATTGAAGTTTTTTCCCCCTTTGGCATTTTAGTTAAAATTTATAGGAAGGGGAAAACCGCTGTAAAAGAGAGGAGTACTGCTAGAAGAAATTGACACCTTTATTCCATCTTGCATTCCTACACAATTTAATTTAAGCCCGTGTTGCCCCCATTTGGGCTGACAGAATGGCCCAGGTTTTGCACTCAGCTACCTAAATTTTGTATGCACCTCTCTGCTGCCAGTACCAAGGAGAACACTCAATGTAATTTCATGTGTGCTGCTTTAGACATGGAGAATCTTACTCCAGGCCCAGCGACCATTTCTGGATAGTCCTCACTGCAAGTCAGCATTGTTAAAATTAGAATCTCACCTCTGGTAACTGTTCACATAAAGCACATCTATGATGCAGGATAATGAGTTTCAGAGGCCCCTATCCAGGTCCCAGTTCCAATTAACCTGTGGCAGAGGGAACTGCGTGAGAAATGTCAACAGTGAAATGAAGCTCGTGGATTTGGGCAGAAGAAATGATGATAAGTCACCCTGGCGAAACCCATCAATCAATCAGTACCTGTTTCCGTTGCGTGAAGTGGTTGTTTTTGCAAACTAGTATTTGTTGCTTTCCTCTCAAATATTTTGCAAACATAATGTACTATTTTCCAGACAAAGGTTGACTAAATGAGTCTCTAGAGGATAAAAGTAAATGACTTGTCTCCACTCGTGAATCTATAGATCTTCAGTATATGTTTATGATCTTCATGTAACTGAGAAGAAAGATAACAGCCAAACGTGCTATTATATTCGCAGGTTCGATCATTGCCCACCACTTTCTTTTTTTATGGTTATGCTGTATAAACTGTGTCTTGCCACCAAAACTTTTCTTAGCTGAGCAATATGAACCAGTGACAAAGGGAAATGGAGGCACCAAACTCCCGGTGAAATAGTGTTCCCTCTGAACCACAGGTGTTTCACTTCCTTCACGGCACCCCAGGTCCCACTGGGTCAAGCTGGGGGATACAGCAGTGAAGGAAAAAAATAATAATTCCTGCCCCTTGGAGATTAGCTTCTAGAGGAGGAGGCCATAAAATAAAATAAAAAATGAAATGAAATAAAATGTAAATTCAATAAGATGTTAGAAGGTGAGAAGAACTATCGAGACACAAGAAGCAGAGAAGAGACATAAGGAAGGCTGGAGGGCAGAGAGGCTGCAATTGGAAATAAGGTAGTCAGGGAAGGCCTCCTTGGAAAAAGTGACATTTGAGCAAACATTTGAAGGAAGCACTTCTCAGTACTCAAAGGGTACTGAGATCTATTGGATAGCTGGGATGAAAAGCATCCCAGAAAGGAAGATCAAGGTCAAGACCCTGAAGAGTAGCTGGAGAAACAAGAGCAAGGACAGGTGAGATCAGAGAGGTAAAGCGGGGGTAGAGGACCCTTATAGACCTGGAGGATTTCTATATGGGATTTGGCTTCTGCTCTGAGATAGGGAGCCCTTCGGAAGGTTTTCAACAGAGGGGAGACTTGTTCTGACAATATTTTGTACTTGGATCACTCTGGCTGCTCTGATGAGAACGAGCTAAGTGGAACAGGAGCACAGGACAAGGAGACCAATAAATAATTGAGAGGCTATTGCATTTACCAGGCAGAAAGTGATGGAGCAGGTGGCCATAGTAGAGGCTTCAAGAAGCAGATTATAGATGCATTCTGAAACAAACACNCTGCTGGCCGCTCACGCTGGCTGCTGGCTACACACGGTAGCCCATGGCAACCCACCTGCCGTGGCTGGCGACTCACGGCAGCCCAGCTCCAGGTTGAGCTGTTGTTCAGCATCTTAACTGTGGAGGACAGTGTCACTGGCCCTCATATGTGGGATCCCAAGCCAGTTCTTAACCGTCGCGCCACTCGGCCGTCCCTCTTGTTATTTTTTTAATGTGGCTACTAGAAAATTTACAATTACATGTGGCTCACATTATATTTCTGTTGGACAGCACTGCTAGAGATTGGAAGGTCTTTGTCTAGAATGGGAGGGAAGGACATGGAGAATGAGCAGGGCTCAGGTACACGCAAAGAAAGAGAAGGATTTTCCAGAAGGAGAACAATGAGTGTATAAGCACCAAGGTGGAATGTGCAAAGTATATTTAGGGAATCATGAATAGACTGTCTGGATGGAGCATGTGAAAGACTTAGTGGTGTTTTAATAAAATGACATGTGTTAGACATTCACACTCAGAAAAGAGGTAGGACAATTAAGTTTGTGAACTTGTTGCAACACTGTTGCTAACGTTTTTTGATATCTGAGGGATTATTCATTATGAATTTGTACCAACTGAACAAACAGTTAACCAAGTTTACTATTTAGAAGTGCTGAAAAGGCTGCCTGAAAAAGTTAGACGACCTGAACTTTTTACCAACAATTCATGGCTCTTGCATCACAACAATGTACCAGCCCCCACGGCATTGTCAGTGAGGGAGTTTTTAGCCAGGAAACAAATAACTGTATTGGAACACCCTCCCTATTCACCTGATCTGGCCCCCAATGACTTCTTTCTTTGCCCAAAGATAAAGGAAATATTGAAAGGAAGATATTTTGATGACATTCAAGACATTAAAGGTAATACAATGACGGCTCTGATGGTCATTCCAGAAAAAGAATTCCAAAATTGCTTTGAAGGGTGGGCTAGGCACTGGCATCGGTGCATAGCTTGCCAAGGGGAGTACTTCGAAGATGACTGTAGTGATATGCAGCAATGAGGTACGTAGCACTTTTTCTAGGATGAGTTCAAGAATTTAATTGTGAGACCTTGTATGTCGATTGGCTTCATATGAATGATAAACAGGAAGAAGTGTCCATCACTGGCAGTGACAGTGGAAAATTACAAAAAGAAGCTCCCTGATTTTTCATTTTGGATGGATTTGGAGTCAAGGGTTGCCCTAGAGAACGTTAAAATGCTATCTCCTGATTAAAGTTTTGAAAAAAAATGAAAGGTTTGATTATTCTTGTCATGCTCTTTATTTTAACTTCCTCAACCTAGTGACTTCTTGGAGCTATAAATATAAATGTGTTTAAGGATGATATGGATGAAGGCACAGGTAACAGACACCCTACATGAGGCTCTTAACAGGAGAATGAAGAAATGCTTCTTATCTTTCATGATGATGTCCTATGAGACAACTACTAGATATGCCCCCCATGGGCCCTCTGTGACAAGAAATATTGAGCTGAATTGAACCAACATAATATTTTTTTTTGTATTTAAAGTGCTTAGAAAAAAGATAGCCTTGAACATGATGATTTGACAATAATAATTGACTTTTCCTTAATCATCCAAGGTTAATAAAGTAAGATCCTGCCTTGATAACTGTGTTGAGTAGTTTATCTGGTACTTGTTACGGAAATCTCCATGTATTTAGGGGCTCATATGCTACAACAGGCAATGTGGTAAGGACTAGTCATTAGGGAGTATGTCAGTTGAGTAATAAATACACAAAATACATGGAATTGAAAATATATAAGTCATGGGTAAGTTACTTTGTTATATTATATGAGGAGGAATTACAAGAAAGTTTACTGAAATGAAAGTACTTGTAATGGCAAGATTTTTACCCCGTTTCTCTTATCCAGCAAACCCACAGAATCTCATAGATGGAGTTTCTCATGGCAGAGGAAGGCAGTTAATCCTGTATGGGAAGTTCTGTCAAAATGTTCAAAAACTAGCTCTTGAGCAGGATCACTAAGGGATAGGCTCTTGTGGTCTAGCCACGTCCCAGTGGGCCAGAATTACCACATGTCTCAGCTCTGGCAGACCTGAGTTTCACACCTGGCTTTGCCATTTCTTAGTATGTTCTCTTTAGGAAATTACAAAACCTCTCTAAGCCTTGACTTCCTTATCTGTTAAATGGGGTAGTAACACTACCTGTCTCATAAGAGTGTCAGGAGGACTGCATGAGATAATCTTTGTAATCTGGGCCCAGGGTTTGTAAGCTCAGTGGTGGTGTGGGTTGTGCTGGGGGTGCTAGTGTAAGCTTTCCTTTTATACGAGGAATCAGGAAGTGATCATTTCAGAATGAAGTGCTTTTGTCCCTCAGGTTTCTAAATTTTCCTAATGAACCTAAAATAAAGGTTTCTAAATTTTCCAATCCCTAAAGAGTGCTTTCCCTCCTGCTCCACAGTAAAGCGTGAGGCGTTCTGAAGTAGAATTTCTTCCACCTTTCTTTCTGTTCCCTGGCTCCTCCCTCACCTGTCCTTCTTCTCGGGAAGACTTGGAGCCACTTTTCCTTTCATGCGTTTAGTCCTAGCTGTGGAGAGTTTTGAGAAGTCGCCCATTTCTGGGTGGAGCACACTTTAAATTATTTCAAGGGGGGATTCATGTGTTTTCATTGGTGTCCTGAATCAAAATGGGCCTGCACTGATCATCTAGAGAAGGGATAAAGTGTGAGGAAATATAAATACACCGAGACAGAAGGGTTAAGTCATCACTAAGAACCTCCCCCTGCCAGTGTACCTACTTATATGAATGAGTCACTTCTACTAAAAATAGAGACACCCTTAAGAAATGGTAGAGCAGTAATTACTCAGACAGCAGCTCTCTCCACCTGCTTCCCTGGGGCCGGAACTGGGATACGGAAAGACAGGCTCTGAGAGCAATCAGAGGGACCCTCTGTGACAATGGGAAACTTGCAGAGCTATACCTTTCATCTGTTTGTTCTTTATTTCTTTTTCATCTGGAAGAGCCGCAGCTTGCCAAGTAGCCAGCCTATCTGCATTTAAAAGGGACTCGGTCCCCTCACAATTCCCTGCCTGTTCACCTTGAAAATGAAGATACTTCCCTGTAATTGAAGGCTTTGATGGTAATGAAGGTCAGAACCTGAGCTCCTACCTGGCTGCGCTCTGATGCTATTTATGAGAAGCTTGTGAGCATCTTTGAAAAAAACATGACTCCCCCACCGACACTGGCTTCCACTTGTCCCATTCTGGGTCACTTGAGGATATCAGCTTTCTCAAGAGTTTCCTCTTCGTCACAGCTCTGCCAGTTAACACAGACCCAGCTAGCCTAACATCCAAAAATCAGGCATGTCATCAATGCTGAAAATATAGTCTGTAATACCATGCTCAGACCAAATGGCATTAAGGGAGTTAATATAAGCACAATATACATTTTACCCATAATGATATTAGTATTATATAGAAGCTGAGCACTTGAGTTTTCCCATCAAAACCCTAGATCCAGTTCCTAGTTTTACACCTTAGGAAAGTCAGGGACTCAGCAGAAAACATATTTTACACTCAAAACAAGTAACTGAAGAGAATTTAATGAAAGGACTGTTTCCAGAGATATAGCTGGGTGTCTGAGTTTCCTAGGGCTGCCACAATGAAGTACCGTAAACTGAATGCCTGAAAACAGCAGAAATCTATTATCCTACAGTTTTGGAGACTTGAAGTCTGAAATCAAGGTGTCAGCAGGGCTACACTCCCAATGAAACCTGGGGAATTCTTTTTTGCCTCTTCCTAGCTTCTGGTGGTGGCCGGCAATCGTTGGTGTTGTTTGGCTTGTAGCTGTGTAAATCTAACCTCTGCCTTCATTCTCCCTGTGTCTCTCTTCACATGGCCATCTTCTTATAAGCACACCAGTCAGATTAGGGACTGCCCTATTCATTATCTTGACTAATTACATCTGCAATAACCCTACTTCTAAATAAGATCATATTCAGAGGTATTGGGGGTTAGAATTGCAACATATCTTTTTGGGAGGGACACAGTTCAACCCACAACAGAAACATTCAAGGAAACTAGCAAGGGTCCGTGAAGCACCTGGGTCCCATCTCTTGCCTGAAGGTGCAAAGGACAGATGGTCACTGAAACTCTCCGAATCCAGTGGCTGTAGAAAAGGACTGCCTGACAGGGACTGTAGCCTTGGGGAGAGAATCACAGCCACTGGCAATGGACAGCCAGGCAGGGAGGGATCTAGGGAATAAACGCTCTGACCTCTCTCTCCTCCCAACCTCTGATCTCCAGGATCTCCTGCTGTTAACTCCCAGTGATTGAGTCCAACAGGAAACCCAAGGGCTGGAGCCCATTGATGCAGGCTCTAAAGATTAGCCTCCTTGAGCAGGGTGAAGAGGGGGGAGACTGGATATCGAGGGGCAAACGGAGAATAATTAACATAGGCCTTGGTTTACCTGTCTGTAAGTTAGGGATAATCCTAGCATCCACTTCATAGGGTTGTTAGCTTAGTGCCCAGCACATAATAATCACAAATGTTAGCTACTGTTTCATTGGTAAGTTCTGGTCATATTGAAATGAACTAGCTTCCATACTACCACCTTATGAACTGGTAAATGTGAGAAGGATAGGTGTCATGTGTGTGAGTGACACAAATGTGCACACGGCTTTTCCCCAGCAGTGTTCCCTGATTTTTTTTTTTTGAGTCATAAACCCAAATGAATGTTCTTCAACACCTGAGACCAATACTGGCCAGACAGCAGCGTGGATAAAGCCTGGGGTAATTTCTGGAATGGAAGCAGGACCCATCCAGTGCCCAATGTGCATTGTTTTGGGGGGTGATATGACTGGTGCCTTCAGGAGCTCACAGTCAAGAATGACGCAGATATCTCGCTGTAAGTAGAAACCAGTGAGGGTTTAAGACAGATAAGAAGACTGGTAGTTTTACAGTAGGACAACTGAGAGGATTTTGTGGAAAAAGGTGGTATTTGGGCTTGACCTTGTAAAAGTAGGATTTGGGTACATGGAGATAGGGGGTCAGGGGAAGCAACAGCTAAGCAAAGTGAAAGGGGTGGGACTGTACAAAGAATGCATGGGACGTGAATAGAGCTGGTGGCATAAATGAGAGTGAAGAATGAAAAGTACAAGAAAACAAGGAGGATTATAGGAGAAGTGGGACTAAAAACAATAATAGTGGTGAAGGATCTAGAAGGCCTGGCTGAGTTTCCACTGAAAGCACAGCACTCAATACATGACAGATATTACGACTCTCTGGGTCATAGTGGTACATCAGTCATGTTCCGAATATAAACTGACTCTTCCTCATCAGGATGGCCCTGTTTAAATATATGTACTTGTTTCAAGGTCCTTCTGAGATTGAGTTAAGACTATAGCCTGGTGTTGAAGGAGGCAACTCTTAGAAGCCAGAGGTGGCTTCAGCCTCTACAAAGGGAGGAAACCCAGAGCCACCAACTAACAAACTGTCAACACACGGAAGTCAGGTACCTATGAGTTTCATGGGGGCCAGAGGGAGAGTGACCCCGATGGAGGGAAGCCCGGGAAACAGAGGCCTTCACAGGTTGGTGTGGGGGAGATTATTGAAGAGATGGGAAGGGATGGATGGCGGACACCAGGGAAAGGATTCAGCTCTTGCTGGTGGGTGAGAGGTCCCAATGGACTGGACCCAAAGAACGGAGGGAGCAGGTGAAGAAAGAGAAATGGAGGCATTTCCACCACCCTGGTTACAAAGAAGTGGGAGGTGCAGAGAGCACCCCACTGCACATCAGATTTGAAAAGAGTCAAAGGGGCTAGAAAGAAAATGCAGAGAGATAAGAACGAGGAACATAGGAGTGGTGTGAGCCTGGTCTGTGAGCTCTAAAGGTGGGAATAAAATATGGGCATTTTCCAAATAGGAAAAGTAAGAATCTGGGAAAGAGACTAAAGACAAGTCAACACATGAGGAGGGGCAGTTGGAAAAGGATTTCAGAGAAGGTATTTGGAATCAAGTAATAATAAGAGAGTTGAATGAAAAAGGAGAGACTTGAGATGGAAAATGAGACCCTAGAATAAGGATTTCTAGCCTGGCCAAAAAACAAGAGAAGATCATTCTAGAGTTCTGAAGGCTAAAATAAATAAGATAGGTTGTGGTAGCCACAAAGAGGGAATGAAATAAGAGCAGTGTAAGTTCAACAGAATTAACCACACACAGCAAGTTTTTAGTATTTCTGTTTTCCTTTTTTTATGTGGACTGTAGCCTTGGCAACCACAAAGACTTTGTATTCTGTTCATTGTGGTACCTTACACAGCAATTTGACTTAAATGGAAGTTCTCTCTCTGGAAGTGATCCCTTCCCCAGTTTCAGAGAGAAGTACAACCCAGTTCACAGCACTGAAGCTGACAGCCTGAGGTCTTGCACAAACAACTCTGAAAAGAGCCCACTTGTCATAATTGCAGACCAAGCTTCCGAAATCCAGCAGGAGAAAGTGATTCAGGCTCCGCAGGTGCAGTTAGAACTTGTGGCTACCGTGATCTTTTTTCACAATCAACTATGGCTCCTTCAGATTTAATGTTAAGCATGTGGTTTTCCAGCCACTGTGCCCCCTTCCCGTGCCCATGAAAGACAATCTCAGCAGCCTCTCTCAGTGAGTCCAGCCCGATATGAACTCAAAATTGGTCTCAGCGCAGCACTCTAGGTCGCCTCCACCTACCAACCATAATTGGCAGGGAATTTGTGACCCATTTGCCACCAGCCTTTAAAGGGTCTTCTCTGTGCTTTCTTAGACGTTTATATGACTGGTATTTGTATCACTGGGGAACTCTATAAATCTGTAGTGAAGAAAATCCTTCACTCACTAATGCAGACATAGCTTATTTATCCAGCCTCATCACGGAACAAGAAATACGAATGAGTGTGTTTTCCAGATAAATGAAACCTGTTTGCTTCTAAGTGCCATTTCTGATAGAAACCTTTCTAAGGAACACTCATTACACACTTCCTTGCTCGAGAAACAGTACATTAGACACAATTTTACCTTTTCATTTTTTGAACATATTTTAAAATATTTTGTGAGCTCCTACAGATGTCTCAGAAAACATCATCCTTTCTTCCTATTAGGTTCTATATATTTAGAATGCCACTGGGTCAGCTCCCAGTGGTCTCGTTGCCTTCCGCTTCTCTGTCTGAGGCTACTTAGGCAGTATGAAAGGTTTTTAGAGACCCCAGGTAACTAAGAATGTTAAATCATTAACCCATTTTCCACACGACTGAAGTCAGTGGATAGGCTTTGTGAGGAATTTCACTCCCTGCAGCAATAGATACTTTTTTACATACTTCTGAACTTGAGGCTGTTAAATTATAGATATGTGAAGCCCTGGAATTTTAATTTCAAGATTAATGGACAACTTGAGCATTACCTGAGAATTACCTTCTTTTGTTTTGTCTACATTACTTGTTTTGTCTAAAACTAATATTCATCACCAGTTGTAACTAAGCTTCAGACCATAAGCAATGAGTATCCATAAGGAAAGTGGCTTTTCTGCACTTGGACCTGAGAAAATGAGGGAACTATCAATATGTGTGTCCATAAGATCCCTTTCATGGTCTCCACAGAGAACACTCATCCTTGCAATGCAATGAGCATGAGCATTCTCAGACCTGCCAGACAGATATTTTTAGAATAATATTTTATGCCATATTTGCAACACTCCCTTTCTTTACTTGAAATGACATTCATGGGAAATAGGTCTCAGGGAGAAGGAAGATGGAAGATAACCTCCAGGTTCCTTACTGGGACAATGAGTCAGCAGAGAAGGGGGGACTTTACCCAAGTAAGAGAAGGGCAGGTGATTGGAAAATGTGGTCCGTCAGGCAGGAGAACAGGCCAGGATTTAGCAACCCTCAGCTTCCTTGGAGCTCAAAGGTGCTGGTGGGCAAGGCAGCCAGGAAAAAACGTCAGGACTACACCAAAGGGCCAGACAAGACAGCAGATAAAATCATTCACAGGGATGTATGCTGCAGAACGCATGAATCTCAGGAACATGTGAAAGACCCAGATATAAAAGGCCACATCCTGTGTGGTTCCATTTATATGAAAGTCTAGAAAGGCAAAAGTCTAATAATTGAAAACAGATCAGCGGTTGCTTGAGAACGGAAGTTGAGAAGGAGTTTGACTGCAAAGGGACATGAAGAAACTTTTCTTTTTTTTTTTAGTTGGGGAACAGTGTGTTTTTCCAGAACCCAGCAGCTCCAAGTCTAGTAGTTGTTTCAATCTAGTTGTGGAAGGTGCAGCTCACTGGCCCATGCCGGGATCGAACCGGCAACCTTGGTGTTATGAGCACTGTGCTCTAACCAATTGAGCTAACTGGCCGCCCCAAGAAACTTTTTAATGATGCGAAAGTTCTGTATCATGAGTGTGGTGGTGAGGGCCGGCCGAGTGGCGCGATGGTTAAGAACTGGCTTGGGACGCCAGAGGGCCCCGGTTCGGGTCCCACATATGAGGGCCGGTGACACTGCCCTCCAAAAAAAAAAAAAAAAAAAGAAAAGGCATGAGTGTGGAGGTGGTTCACGACATTTGCATCTGCCCAAACTCAATAAATTGCACACTTACCATGGATGAATTGTGTTGTATGTAAATTATGCCACAGTAAAGCTATTTTTTAAAATCAGGTATATAGAGGTGGAACCAGTCACAGAACACCTTGACACTGAGGTAGCAGCTCGGACCAGTAGGTGAGACTGGGCACAAAGCAGGAGGGGATGCCAGTTCAGATATAACCTGGCCAGAGCACTGACTGTTAGATTGGAATATTTATTCCACACCATATATCATATACCTACTACATTCTAGTTCCCAGGTATATAATGATGTAGAGGAATCACAAAATTAGAGAGTTGTAATAAAACTCTAAACACCACTCCAGGTTCAACATTCTACTGATATTTGGGTTGTTTTATATTAAGCTTGTCAACATTTGGGAGCAAAGCTTTTGGGATGAAGAATATTTATCAATGTTGATAAGTTATGAGGACACCATTCCGTGCTGGCAGGCATATTCATCCACGATGAGTGCTGGTTTGTGGTTTTGTGCATTCAGCACATTTCTTGAGCACCAGCAATGTATCACGTACTGAAGAAGACATATATGAATGAGTCCCCTCAAAAGGATGATTAGAAACTAGAAGAGAGAGACAATCTTACTACTCTGATCATAATCAAAGATGGGATGTGATCAAGTATCCTAAGTAAACGTCAGCGTGCTACAGTGCTGAGACAGCATGTGAAGGGCTGTTAACAGAGATTTAAATGACTTATCTTGTTTACTCTGGACTCTTTGTTATCTGAGGCTGGGTCCTGAGAGTGAAAAGCCTCTGTCCTCAAGAGAAACAGGCTCACAATTTAGCTGTACGGATCCAAGGATTGGGAAGTGGACTGTGGGCAGCCTGAGGAAGGCTAAGTTTATCATTAGTAGGTTTTGAGGCCCCAAGTTGGAACACCAAAGGTGAACCAAAGCCAGGTGAGCTGCCCCATAGGACCAGCTGCATTTTACCTGTCAGATATTGGGACAGGGCATAAAAGGTGGAAAGAATGGCATAAGCAGAAGTAGAGAAGTGCAGGCCATGTTGCTCACATCATCACGGTGCCTGGTGCATAGTAAGGGCTCAGTAAATATTAGTTAATTGACTTCAGTGGATGAATGAATCATTGAAACTGGTGGGATAAATGACAAAGAGGAAAGACTAAAGTCAAGGACATGTTCTGAGCAGGCATGAGGATCTGCACCAGGGTGACTGTATTAGATTCCTATGAGTGCTCTAACAAATTGCCACAAATTTCGTGACATAAAACAACATATATTTATGATGTTAAAGCTCTGGAAGTCAAAATCAAGGTGTTGGCAGGGCTGCATTCCTTCTGGAGACTTCAGAGTAGACCCCGTTTCTTTGTTTTTTCAAGCTTTTAGAGGCCGAACTGCATTCCTTAGCTGGTGGCCCCCTCTTCCATCTTCAAAGTGCATCACTCCAACCAACTTCTGGTTCCATAGTCACATCTCCTTTTTTTTTTTTTTCTTCATCTAACTCTATTGCCACCCTCTTGTTAGGACCCTTGTAACTACATTGGGTCCCACCAAATAATCCAGAATAATCTCCCCATCTCAAGATCCTTAATTTAATTACATCCACAAAATTCCTTTTGCCATATGAGGCAACATATTCACAGGTTCCTGGGATTAGGACAGGACATGGACATCTTGGGCATTATTCAGCCTACCATGGTCATATCAAACTCCAAATCTTCTTTCACTGAACAAAAAGCCAGCAACGAGAGGAAGTTCCCTACCATCAACACAAATGAAAGATGAGAATATAATCAATAACCTCTAATCACATGCATATTAAGCATAAATTACTACTAATTTCCTTTAGCATTAGAGATTCAAAAGGATCTGCAATTCCTCGCTAGGCACAAGGACAATTAGTGAGAGTAATCTTAGGGAACAAAGTAGTGTGGGCATCTCCTGCAATCAAGCAGTTTTCTTGAGTAAGGATTTGCTGACGTCTGCTGACAGAGGGCTGCCCAGATCAAAGGGGAGAACCAAGATTTGCAGAGAGAGGAGACCTGGCTTCACTTTGAGATAAATAATTGTGGTCAGAGATGAAAACTGAGTTGTAAGAAAGCAGCTGAAGCCTCTGGAGTACTTCAGAGGGACGCCTGTAAGAATTAGGAAGAGGTGGGTACTCCATAGCATACACTGTCACCAGTTTGATGATCCCATTATTTTTTTAGGGCCCATTAGCTTGAGCTTCAGAGTCCTCATCTGCAAAATAAAGGCACTGTCATTTAGGACAACTCTTGTGATTTTTTAAAATCTGATTTTACAAAATAGTGATAATTTCCTTACTAGCCCTCATAAAGTAACACTGGGGGCGGGGAATAAGGGAAAAGGAGAGAGAAGACTGAAGATGAGCGGGGAGGATTTTTCACTGGCTCTGAGTTAGATGGACGGGGTCTAAATCCTGACTCTACTCACCATATGACCTTGGGCAGGTTCTCTCATTTCTCTGGCTTCATATTTTTGGTCTGTAAAATAGAAATAATAGCATCACCTTTGCCATTGGGTTGTTGTGAGAATTAAACTGATCAATATATGTCAGGTATCTAAAACATCTGAGTTTGTTTCTGTAGAGGTACTCATTTTTTAATTTTCAAAGTTTAGCCATGTAGATATCCTATCAGTACAAGTTGATCACGTAGCTAAGACATCTCTTCAAATGTTAGTTATAGCATACAGTTCTCCATTTCAGAAACATTTCAAACCTACAAACAATTGACTATTGATGCTGGCACCAGGAAAATAGAAACTGATTTTGTCAGAATGACCTGTGAATTAATTTCTATTTTAGTTTTAAATCTTGTTTCTTGTTTGTTTTAGTGCGTGTGTGTGTGTGTGTGTGTGTGTGTGTGTGTGTGTGCGCGCGCGCGCGCGCCATGTTTTGTCTGCAGATGGCTTGGCTGTCTGTGAAAAACTAGGCTATTCAAAGACATTGCTGACTGTTTTTGATGAGGCCAAGGTCACAGTTTCAATTCCCATTTGGCCATTTAGCTTTGCTCTCTGCTCCCTTTATAGCGATAGGCTGCTCCCTCATCATCATATCCAAGCTATCTCTCATGGGATGAGAGGATGAGGGGAAAGGCAGATTATCAGAGCCAATCCACAACCACAGGTCAAGCTATGGTAAACCAGAGAGGCCTCCAGAAGTGTTAGCTATGATCACTCATCAGGTTGTCCTCTGTCTTCATGTGATCAAGTCTTAATTTTCCCTGAGGTGGGTCCCTGCAGAAATCTGTTTCAAGGTGTTTCTCTTAAGCAGTAGACTAGATGATTTCAGCATCCATCCTCTTTATTGCCAGAATAGACTCCTGGGACCCAATTAGTACCATTATTTTTTGTCTCCTGAAGATACTACATCTTTGGTTTCTTATGTTTTCAGCTCTTGAGTCTGTTGCCAAGAATCTGCTAATAACAGCTAACATTTATTGAGCACTTACTTACCCTATTTCAAAACCTTCTATATGAATTACCTCCTTGAATCCTCAAAATAGCTATGAGATAGAATATGATATTCCTTTTTTCCAGTGAGGACTGGGGTTGAGAACAGTTATATTTGTCCAGTCAGTGTTAGGATTCAAACACCTGCAGTCAGTCCCCTTCCAGATCCTGCGTTCTTTAGCTACTATTCTATGACAGTTCCTGGCAGACGTGACACTCTGGGCAGAAGAAATGACAACTGCAGATTTACGCTGCTCCGAATTGGTACCTAATTTGGGTGGAAGCCATTATATTATGTCACCCTTTTTGGAGCTATATCCAAGATGGCCACCTGGCAAACTGTGCTAATTGGACAGGCTCTTTCTGTGCCAGCAGTTAAATCTTATTTCCATCCATTGCCTGCATTTCTTCACTGAATCACATGCCACTGGGGTTAAGTAGGCTATTGCCTGGACCTCAGAAATATTTTGCTGTACAGAGATGCTTGGATATGCTAGTTCTTGGGACCAAATGAAGCCTGTATTGGAGGAAGCTTTTGAGCCAGATGTACTCTTTCCAAATGTCAGTATGTACTAACCCTTGTTTTTAGAAGTTACTTTCAAATGCTAAAAGAAAGCCCACAATGATATTCAAATGCTGTATTCTTACTGACCCTGACCCTTAAATGAAGATATAGTCCTCGTGGCTTAAGTAGCTGCATGGTATAACATCAGTACTTTCTTTTTTAAATGCAGTATTTCAGATCTTCCCATAGATTTTTAAATACCCAGCATATTTTTGTGCAAGACAATTCATGCTGGAGATCAACAAGTATTACCTTTAAAAAAACCAAAGAGTAACTTAAGACTTTTCAATGCTCATCATAAAAGTAAATGCAGAATGCCTACTGTCCCATCTCAAGAAAAAAAGTTATATATACCTTGATGCTCAAAACTGTTTAGCTGTATCTCTAAACCTCTAAATACTTATAGTGTTTACAAGTCGGGTGATATTTGGCACTGATTCCTTTCTAGTACTTAAATGGGTCTGACTGATCCCTCATCTTGAACTTTTCTAGATGCATTTCCCATCATCCACATCTTCTGAAGAATTGCTGGGGGTGGGGGGAGCCTGTTTGTTTTTAATCTACAGTGGTCAAATTTAATAAGCCCTCTTATTTTGGAATGAATATCTTTAGGCCTAGACCATTTGAGTAAAACCATTTTATTAAATAACTTTGAGTCATATCCTTCCTTATTCTAGTTTTCCCAATCTGCCAGCACATGTGGGTGGTACAGTCTGTGACACTGAATACAGATTGACCCTTCTTATAGATTGTTTTAAAAACATCAAACCCGGTAACCAACCCTAGCCGCTGAATCTTAAATGTGGTTTGTTTTTTTTTAATTAGATGTCCATTCTTGTCATTGAATCAGTATCTACCCAGTACTCCTCTGCCTAATAGAATTAAATAATGTTTTCCCTATTCCAAATAATAATGGTCTTACAAATTAAATTGTCTCCTATTTTGGTCTTTTTTCCTACAGGTAAATTTTATTTTTTTCACTTCTTCTTAAATGATCTGGTTTAATTTTCTTGTTTTGTAGCATTCTGTTATGTTGGTGCAGGTTCTAGTTTCAGCCAATTTGATTCTTTTTCTTACCTTCACTTTTTCTCTTATATTCTGAAATTGGAAGCCATAAGTAGCATCCAACACTTTGGGGGCTGGGGTTTCTTGTTTTTTGTTTTTCTTTTTCAATTTCCCCACCTAATCTTCTGCTACTTCTCTGAATTTACTAAATCTAACACTTTTGAAATGTATTGTCCTTGTTTGGCAGATTTTCCTTCTTTGTTAGAATCAGACAGATATAGCAATGTCACTTATTAATTGGATGACCTTAAAACCAGTTGTTTGACCTTGCTGTCCATCTGGAGAGTGAAGATAATGATATCTACCTTACAGGGTGGTTTTATCTACTATCTGAACTCATGACTGCCCACTGCCTAATACGGTTTATGACACTTCAGTTAGTGTTAGCGCCATTGTTATTTATGAGAACTAGTTAACAGGGCTGTCTTGGCAGGTTCAAAGGAGGTTCAAATTCAGGGTTCACAATCCTTATGTGAATATGCATTGTAAAAGAGATGTTGTCTGAGTCAAGTGAGACACACAGTAACCTTGTTTATATACAGGCCTTTTCTTCGTGCCGCTTGTGAAATCGAGCAGTTTTCCATCTACTGGTAGGAGCTCATGATTCTACATTCACTTAAAAGATTGGGGTTAATAAAAGAGATAAAAGTGATACCCAGCGAATTAATTTTGTAAGCATTCTTTCCTGCTGATAATAAATCTTGTTTATTTCCCCCCTCTCTTCTTAATCCAGAAATGGCTTTCTTTTGTGTATGTTCATGTTGTCCTACCTTTACCTTTAAGACCCCATTTCCCTGTTTCATCCACGGTGCTCCTTGACCAAGGTGCTGCTCTTAGCAGCGCTTGCTGTCCCACCCCATCTCAAGGACATCTGTCACATGAAAACATAGCCATAAACATCCATATCTTTTTTATCCTTCCCACTGCTCCTTACTTCTCTAGTTTTAGAGACCTGTTTGTGTCTGGTTTTCTTTGCCCAAATTTTTAATAAAAGAGGTTTAGGAAATGATAACACAGACCATCTGTAAGTTTCCTGAGATAAAAAGAATGACTTTAAAGAGTTTGACAGCTTCGGGTCCCTATAAATACCTTTACTAAATCCCTAATTTCTATGGGGGAGATATTGATGACTGTGACTTTTTATTGAGGCAGAATTCACAGTATTGGAGGGAAAAAGAAATAAAAATAAACTGTTAAATCAAAACAGGCTGTGGATACTACTGTAGTAGAGGAATCTTCATGATAAGAAGGAAAAGAAAACAAATTTTGTCTGAGAAAATCTTGGAAGGCTTCATGGAAGAGCTGAGACTTGAAGGATGGAGGGAAATTCAGCAGACATCCCCAGGGCAATGGCCCAAGGCTAGTATTCCAGACAAGCAATACAACTAAAGAATTAGCAACTCCTTTCCCTCAGTGTGTCTGCGTGTGTGTGTGCACGTGTGTGTACACATATGTGTTTGAGGATGAGGGAAGGAATGGTCATGGGAAATACATGCCTGGGAAGATTGTTTACAGCCATATTTTTAAGGCTACAAGAGCTTAGTTTTCACTCCACATATGCCCAAAGAGGTAATATCAGGGAGAGAGAGATGGAGAGAATTGGGAAACAGTGTGTTTATATCTTGTTCCTGTCCGATTAGCGCACCCTTGGAAAAGGAAATCATGTTATTATCTATCAGAATCTTTCTGGTGGAACTGTGTGCCTGTCAATCTTATACCACCTCATATGAGGCTCTGCACACAGATCCATTCTTCACAGCAGTGACCTTTCTTTAGAATGCAAACCTGCCCTGACATCACTGATGTTTTGAATTCAGCATTTGGCACTTTAGAGGAATTTCTTTCTGAAGGAAAGAAAGTGTGTCAGCCCTAAAGTGACAGTCCCCCCACTTGCTGCTGAGAAGGATGCTGGTTTTTGTGATAATCAGTGGCAAGGGCAATTTCAAAGAAGAGAAATGATCAGTTGGGTGAAAGCACAATTTCTCTTCGAATCTTCAAGGGGAGTCTGAGAAAAAAAGCAAGAAACTCGCATGGTTTCTACTTTATTTCTGCGAGGAAAAGAAGCATATGAGAAGATTGATATGAAACACAACATACCAGTTTGACTCTTAAATATACTGTAATGGCTAGAATTCCTTGCATTCTGGCTAAAGCTGAACTGTGGGCCTAAAGTGAGTACTGGATAGCAATGATTATATTGCTTTACATCATTTCCAAAGTGATTTCATTTATATCATCCCATTTCCTCTTTCTAGCCCTATGAGGAGGGATTCTCATAATGTTATAGCTGGGAAGGGCGTAGCCAGAGAGGCTGATAGCTTTCCCAAGGTCACACAGGTGGGAAGATCCGGAACAAGACTCCAAGTGGGTCCTCTCACCCAGGTCCAGTGTCCTTTGTATTTCAAACACAGCTACTTCCCTAGGGGGTCAGTGTCTTCCTTTTTAAAAAGAGACGACTGGACAAGGACAATTCCCTCAGAGGTTCCTTACAGACGTGAAAAGTTTATATTTGTGATTCATAGTGAAAAACTTAGTACAAAGTCTTCTTTCTTGCAGAACCAATATAGGGAACCCAAAATTGAGGTGTGGAGTAGACCAGAGCCCCTGGGGGCTTGGGCTACTGGAGATGCCCCTCACTGTCACCAAACCCTGTGCTGCTCTCAACCTCAGACCCACCTAGAAAATGCTCACTTATCCTTTCCACCTTCTGTCCTGAGCCCCACCTCTTCCACACCCTTCTTTGGCATCATGTTTTAAAAACACACAGTTATTTTTTGCCACCATATTTGAAAAACATACCATGTTTATTTTGTTCTATGTGGAGAATTTAATCTGAAGTAAACAATATGTCCCTATTTTTCTCTTACAGCCATGAACTCACAAACTGAAATATGCTAAACCACAGTCCTGAATAATTATTGTAACAATGCAGCATACCCTGTGAGGAGCAAACATTTTTTAGTTTAAAAAAAAAAGTCAGTTTTACAGTCAACCACCAATGCAAAATATTCCTGACATGGTAGAAATTCCAGAAATCTTCGTCCTTACAAATGAATGTGGATAAAAATTATATTAATATGGTACCTAATGTTAGGAGTTGGGTACATTATAACATCCAGGTAAGGCATTTTTTTATGTCCCTGGTAACTTTTCCCCTCTGTCTAGACATAGCTTGAATTCTAAAATTATTCTTTTCATTGCTAAGGGTGAGGAGGATCTAAAGAAACTATACAAAATAGAATGTAATAGAATGCTTTTCTCACCATTACGTACTGTATGTATCTCATTCTCCTTGTTTAGCTTGATGTCTGTCCAAAGTTTGTTCTGAAAATTTCAGTTCATGGTTAGTTCATGAAAAAGACCCTAATATTTAACCAAGATTACTCTACCCAGCAAAGCTATTATTTAGAATCAAAGGACAGATAAAAAGCTTGCCAGACAAGAAAAAACTACAGGAGTTCCTCACCACTGAACCAGTATTACAAAGACTGTTAGAGGGACTTCTTTAAGATGGAAAAAAATAAAAAATATGAATAAGAAAATGGCAATCACTAAATATCTATCAACAATTACATTCAACATAAATGGATTAAATGCTCCAATCAAAAAATAGGGTAGCTTAATAAAACAAGACCCTTACATATGCACTGAAGAGACTCACTTCAGATGGATAGACACATACAGACTGAAAGTAAAAGGATGGTTAAAAAGATATTTCATGAAAATGGAAACAAGCAAACAAGGAAAAGCTGGAGTAGCAATACTTATACCAGATAAAATAGATTTTAAAACAAAGGCTACAACACGAGACAAAGAAGGGCCCAGTAATCCCACTTGTGGGTATTTATCCAAAGAAACCCAAAACACTACTTTGAGGGAACGTGTGCATCCATATGTTCATTGCAGCTTTGTTTACAATGGCCAAGATGTGGAGGCAGCCTGGGTGTCTGTCCATGGATAAATGGATAAAGAGTAGGTGGTACATATATACAATGGAATATTGCTCAGCCATGGAAGGGAACGGGTTCTCGCCATCTGCAGCGGCATGGATGGACCTGGAGGGTGTTGTGCTGAATGGAGTATGTCAGACAGAGAAAGACAGATGCAATGTGATTTTATATGTGAAATCTAAAGAACAAAATAAACAAAACAGAAGCTCATAGATACAGAGAACATTTTGGTGGTTGCCAGATGAGAGTGGGGTTAGGGAGTGTGTGAAAAAGGGGAGGGGATTAGGAAGCACAAATTGATAGTCACAAAATAGTCATGGGCATGTGAAATGCAGTGTGGGAAATATAGTCAATAATGTTGTGAAACCTATGTATAGTGTCAGATGACTACTAGACTTATCGGGAAGATTATATATAAATTATATAAATGCCAAACCACTGTGCTGTACACCTGGAACTAATATAAAATAACATTGAATGTTAACTATAATTAATGTGTGTGTGTATATATATATATATATACACATATTAAATATGTATGTAATATATAATTATATTTTATATGTAAAGTACAGATAGGGAATATAGTCAATAATATTATAATAGCTATGTACAGTGTCAGATGGGTAGTAGACTTGTTGGGATTACCACTTTGTGAGGTGTGTGAATGTCTAATCATTATGTTGTTTTGTACACCTGAAACTAATAATAAAAAGAGGGGGAAGGGATTAAGAAGTACAAATTGGTAGTTACAAACTAGTCATGGGATGTAAAGTAAAGCATAGGGAATATAGTCAATAATATGGTAAGAACTATGTATAGTGCCAGGTGGGTACTAGAGTAGTCAGGGGATCATTTCTTAAATTATATAAATGTCTAACCACTATGCTGCATACCTGAAATTAATATAAAATAATATTGAATGTCAACTCTAATTGAAAATTTTTAAAAGTGTGTGTGTGTGTGTGTGTGTGTGTGTGTGTGTGTGTGTTGGGGCAGGGGGGGAGGGGGGTGAAAGGGAATAAGAGGTTCAAATTTCCAGGTGTAAAACAAGTAAGTCATGGGGATGTAATGTGCAGTATAGGGAATATAGTCAATAATATTGTGATAGCGTGGTACAGTGTCAGCTGGTTGCTGGACTTACCATGGTGATCACTTTTTTAGGTATATAAGTGTTGAATAACTATGGTATACCCCTGAAACTAATATAATATTGTAAGTTAGCTATATTTTAATAAAAATCTTTTCAAAAAGACCCTATTTAAATAAATATACTTTTTGATGTAGATATCACAGAATGGGAACGCTAATAGAGTGATTGACATTCAAAATTTTCAGTGCAGATGAGTAACATTAATGATGACCAAAATTCCTGATGACAAATCCTATTTTCAGATATTATAAGTATTCATTAATCAAAACATGAAAAATGTCATGGTTAGTTTTTTAAAAATATAAACATGAACTTTTTATGTTTCAAGCATATTGTTTAGATAAAAATGTGGAGAAAATACACATAAGCTAAGGGCAAGCGAGGAAAACAGAACTTTAATTTTAAAATAAAAAAACCTAGACTTGGAGATGAAGAGTACTATGATGATTTAAGAGCACAAACCTTGGGTCTAGACTACCTGGATTCAGATCTCAGCTTTTTCACTTACTATAGTACACTTTGGGCAAGTGATTTAATCTTCCACTTCCTCAGTTTCCCCACTCTGTAATATGGGGATGAAAATAAAACTTATAGACTGTTACAAGGATTCAGTGAATGAATCTATGTGAAATACATAGACCTTCCTTGCACAGTAAGCATGCAATGCCACCTTAAAAAATTATGAACCTGTCAGTTTAGTCTAAATGTCCTTATACCACAGAAGCCAATCTTCCACCTACATTTATTTGAATCTGACTTTCCTAATACCTCAGTTTATTTATTTGCAAAAGAGAGCAGGAATCAACAATGCTAAGCACCATCTCTTCCACCTTCGGCATTTCCCACACTGCACCGTATCCTCATGTCACATAAATCTTTGATCTTTAGATAAGAAATGCCATTCTCCACTAAGCCCCAAGTTCATAACTGTAGTGTTGAGATGGACTAGTATGTTTCAGATGTGAAGTGTGTCATAGGCAGTTTATTATTCACAGTGACCAAAGTGGCCAACTTCATAAATTTACTTTTATCAATTACTTTCAAGGTTATCGCCATAACCACAGCCTTACTCAATTGAGCTCCAATAAGCTGCCACAAGTAGGAAGGAGGCAAACATGTAAAATTCTGGTGACTCTTACACTCTGTGGATTAAACACATCACTGGTCCATAGCTGTGCAAGTGTCCCATGTGTCATCATGTGTTTCAGAAAAACTTTTAAGTTGAGAACTGCTGTCCTAAGCATCATGTTGGTAGCGATGTATTTATTGCAAGTGCTTTGCAAACTAGAAAGGAATACACAGATGTTCGTACTTATTTTTAGTAAATATGTGTTACAGAGAGGAAAGGCTCAGACATGACAAGTCTGCCCATTCCAAAGGATGGAAGAGTATTTCGGGCAGTTGTCCTGAGGCACAATATCTGTGGCTCCAGGCCCCTCTCACCCATCCTCTGGACCATATCTGAATTAGATTCACTTGTGGGCCCATCATTAGCAAACACTCCACATACAGAGAAACATGCCTCGAAGGTTCTATGCTAAATTTGCTGCCCTTTTAAGGACATTTCCACCAGTTGTTCAAATGTAATAGTGGTGGCAAAGAGTGGAGTAGCAGAGAATTGTCAAAAAACTAGCTAGAGATACTTTGAACTAACAAGATTAATGAAAAACATAACATCTGGCCTTTGATCTCTACAGACAGTTCAGTAGGCAAGAGATATTAAATCTAATAATTTTATACTATAGAGTCCACTGAATTTTGTAAAATGCAAGTCTAAGTAAAGCAAGTACGTATTTATAATTTTTAAATATTTAGCATTAAGATAAAAATTCTTAGGGGTGGCCAGTTAGCTCAATTGGTTAGAGCGTGGCGCCGATAACTCCAAGGTTGCCAGTTCGATCCCCACATTGGCCACTGTGGGCTCCGCCCTCCTCAAAAAACAAAACAATAAAATAAATAAATAAAAATTCTTCATCTTAACAGGATCGGGACAAAGCTGTCCCAATATGCAACCATTTGATATGCAAAGAACATTTCAAGTCAGCAATTACTAAATCAAATTCACTGATTTTTTTGTAAGTGGGCAGATGATTGATTAATTCATTTAGATCTGTTAAAAAAATACAACCTCTAGAAGCAGGCTCTCACAATCATGAGACATGAAAAGTCATAGCATCACAAGCCTATATAATATGTTCTCAAAGCCAAATTATACAACAAAGCAGGCAAACAAATTCCATTCGGTCTATATGAGCAGGACTCAGCAAGTTTGGCTCCCTGAGTACCCTTTTAGCTTGGAAACCTGAGCCCGTGGTTTCAGTACACTGCCACCTGGTGTCATCCCCATGCCAGACCATGGCTTCTGAGCTGTACATGTTGAACTCTAGCTAACTATTGTCACCATCTTCCTCAGTTCAGGCCACCTCCCAGGTGATGACTGGACACATTGTCACTAAGGTCACCCTACTTCCTCCAAGATCAACCCCCTGCATCTCCCAGGGCCTGCGGGACTATTTCTCCCTCTGGTCCCAGATCTAGACATGTGGACCCAGCCCAGGATGTGAGTGTGCATGGCAGGCCTAGAGCTGGGACACCTTCTAGCCTCTGTTCCACCTGGGGAGGCCCAAACACATGAGGAACTAGTTCTTTCCAGCCTGTATCTTCCGCTTCCCAAAAGCCAAGCAGTCTCCCTCCCTACAATCTATCCTGAGAATTTAACACTCCTGTTCACGGCCTCTTACCCCACCACACCCTCCACACCAGCTTCTTGCATCTGGGGCAGATCCTACTCTAGAGATGTGGGAGCTATATCCTACAAAGTTGGTGCTGATTTTATTGAAAGAAAAATGGAGACACATTTTGGCAATAGAATTGATGGAATTTGCTGGTGGATTGGATGTAGGAGAAAAGGGAAGAAAAAAATTAAGCAAGACTCCTAATTTGGGGGCTTGATCAGTTGGGTGGATGGTAGGGCCATCCTCTACTAAAAGGTAGATGGAAGATTAACAGGTTTGGGGACTAGAAATAAATATTTCCAGTGAACATGTGTTGCTTTTATAATCCAAACGCATACATGTTATTTTAAGTATTAAAAAATGTTTAAACAACCTAAAATAATGCAAAGAAATCTGAAGATGTTTTGTAATATCTAAGTTTGTGATTGGACTGATCCCAACAGAACAGAGAGAAAGTCACCAACTTTCAAATCTAGGAAAGTGAACTTTGGCCTCGTGAAACCTGTTGTGCCCACTACACATCGAATAGAGATGGCATATTGGCCGGCGAATGTACAGGTTTAGAGGGGACAAAGTGAGGACTACAGATGTCTGTTGATATTTAAGCCCAAGGGATTGTTTGAGAACAGAAGAGAGCGGAGTCCTTGAGACTGAGGAGGAGAATTCAGCGAAGTAGAAGGAAAACGATGGGAGAATGACAGGAGTAAAACAAATGCTGAGATGTCCAGTGAGACATGGGGACAGAGAATTGGCCACCGTCTTAGTATCACAGTGGTCTTTGGTAACTTGGACAAGAGTAAAACCACTAGACTAGTGCATCAGCCTCCTGACTAGTCCCCCAGGTTCCACATTTGACCGCCCTCCCATCTACATAGCAGCAAAAGCCATTTTTTAAAATGAATCCTGTCAACCACATGCTTAAAAACCTTCATTGGCTTACTTACCATTTGAACTTGGAATACAATCCAAACTCCAAGAGTTAGACCTAGGGTGAGGTGAGTGAGATACAAAATTTAGGGGGCACCTAAAATCTCAGTAATCAAGATAAATAATATTTTAGTGCAGTATTTAAAAAATACTGACAAATTACAGCCTGGGCACTTCTTTTGTAAATAAAGTTTTATTGGAACCAGGGCCAGGGTTAGGGTGATGTGAGTGAGAAAGGCTCATGCAAGGGCAGGGTTGAAGCCTATCCTTATTTAAAATCTTGATCTTTTAGTTTATCATAGGATTTTTGCATTAATTTTGATTTTTGAAATATTGCATTTATATCATTTATGTTACTGATTTTTTTGCTCCCCTCCCCCACCTAAATTTTGTGCATGACACAAATGAGACATTTGCCTTACCCTTGTCCTGGCCCTGCAAGCCCCATATCAAGACCTAAACGTTCTTGTGAACATGTATTGCTTTCATGGTCAAAAACATAAATATTAATTTAAGTTTTTAAAAATGTTTAAGCAACCTAAAAGAAATCCAGAACACATGCAAGTGTTTATCCCAGCAGTACAGAGAGAAAGATACCCAACTTTGACATCTAAAAAGGTGAAAATTCAACGTCTTATTTTCTAAATATAATAGATCTGATCTTATGCAGTGAGTGCTCAGCAAGGTACATGGATTAATAATAGCAGGAGATTTGTCTTTTGATAAAACTGATGATGCTTTCATGGAAAGGTGCCAGGCAGATTAAAGTTCTATAACACATAATGCTTTTTGACTTCTTAAATATGTTTTGAGAATAATTTTATATTATGACTTCTTCAACAGAGAGAAAAGGTTTTTGTTATTTACCACATTCCCACCCGAAAGAACCAGGCAGCTTTAATTTCTTTACTCATCTAATAAATTCATGTTATTATACTGAAGCATGATGGGCCTTAAAAATCTATTAAACATTTTTTAAGAGTGCATATGGTTTGAGGTTTGATTAACAGAATAAATATTTGTAAGTTTTCCCAGTTAATAAGAAATATTTTCTTTCTCTTAGCTTCTCTCCCCTTTTATCACTATGCCTTATGTTTTAAAGGTTGGTTTGCTTCCTCTGTGAATAACTGGAAAAGTAGATTTTGCAGAGCCTAAAAGCTGTTGACTCTCATCTTAGTTAAGCTCTCATATCACAGGAGAGGTGTCTATCTCAGTTTCCCTATTTGAGATTTGAGAATTCCCTAATGTGTAAAATGCTGTCGTCATTACAAATGGAAATTGGCTATCCACATATTGCCAATATGACGCACATGTCCAAACAAGATTGTTGGTGAAAAAGACCATGCACGTAAACATCCCCAAAGTATTTGCCTCACTGCTCAGTTGTAATTTCTATCATCTGGCTGGATGATGGTTGGCATGGGCCGGATCCCAAGGGAACATCTAGGTGCATGCAAGGCCCCTTGAGGCCTAGGCTGGGAACTGGAACACTGTCACTTCTACCACATTATTGTTGGCCAAAGAAAGTTACAAGACTAGACCAGATCAAGGGAATGGAGGTAAACTCCACCTCCTGACAGCGGTGGGTGGGGGAGGTGGGTGGGGGTGGGGCAGTACAAAGTCACTGTTGCAAAGATTGGTGGGTGAGGGGATAAAAATAATTGCAGCCAATTGCAAACAAACTACCAAAAGTTGGAAAACCCACACAATTACCTATTTTTTTTTAAAGATTTTTTATTGGGGAATTGGGGGGATGGGAACAGTGCTGGGGAGTTGGGGGAAGGGGAACAGACAAGTTGCTGTCGTTTTGTTCTTCAATCTAGTTGTGGAGGATGTTGCTTCACTGGCCCAAGTTGGCACCATCATTGCGCTCTTCTCTGGCGAGGCAGATCAGTCGCCGGCTTCTGGACGGCCGCTCACCGCGGCTGCTGGCCGCTCACGCTGGCTGCTCACGCTGGCTGCTGGCCACACACGGTAGCCCATGGCAATCCACTGCCACAGGGACTGCAGCCCACGCCGTCGCCGGCGACTCATGGCAGCCCAGCTCCAGATTGAGCTGTTGTTCAGCATCTCAGCTGCGGAGGGCAGTGTCACTGGCCCTCATATGTGGGATCCGAACCGGGGCCCTCTGGCATCCCAAGCGAGTTCTTAACCATCGCGCCACTCGGCCGGCCCCCACACAATTACCTATTATTTAGTAGCTTTACCTGGTGACTTTTTAACAAGGTTATATTGAGGAGGAGATGAGGAGCTGTGGGAGAAAATCTTTGTATTGGTAAAACCACTTGCAAATGCAAAATGGCAATTGTTTGATGAGAAAAATGGAAAAACAGAAGATTACATTTCTCATCTATCTGGGGTAATAATGACTGACTTGCCCAGTTCTCTGTATGAAGTCGTAATTCTTGGCCAAAGCTTCAGAGACATTCAGAATTTTTCTGGGGGTAGAAATTCCTTTCTTTTTTATTTTTAATCAAAGTTTAATTAGATGACAATTGTTAGTAAAGTTACATAGCTTTCAGGTGTACAATTCTGTAATACATCATCTATATATCACATTGTGTATTCAACACCCAGAGTCAGTTCTCCTTCCATCACCATACATTTGATCTCTTTTACCCTCATCTACCACCCTCCTCCCCCCCCTACCCTCTGGTAACCACTAAATTATTGCCTATGTCTACAAGTTTTTGTTTCTTCATTTGTTTTTCTTGTTCCTGTGTTGTTTTCAGTTTTATATACCACATATCAGTGAAATCATATGGTTCTCAACTTTTTCTATCTGATTTATTTCGCTTAGCATTATAATCTCAAAATCCATCCATATTATTGCAAATGGCACTATTTCATCTTTTCTGATGGCAGAATAGTATTCCATTATGTATATATACTACAACTTCTTTATCCTATCTATCCATCTATCGAAGGACACTTTGGTTTCCATGTCTTGGTCACTGTAAATAAAGCTGCAGTGAACATCGGAGCACATATATCTTTACGGATAAATGGTTTCAGATTTTTTGGGTAGATATACCCAAAAGCAGGATAGCTGGGTCATATGGTAATTCTATTTTTAATTTTTTGAGGAATCTCCACACTGTTTTTCATAGTGGCTGCACCAATCTGCATTCCCACCAACAGTGTATGAGGGTTCCTTTTTCTCCACAGCCTCTCCAGCACTTGTTATTATTTGTCTTGTTGATGATAGCCATTCAAACTGGTGTGAGGTGATATCTCATTGTGGTTTTTATTTGCATTTCTATGACGATTAGTGATGTTGAGCATTTTTTTCATATGTCTGTTGGCCATGTGTATGTCCTCTTTGGAGAAATGTCTCTCCAGGTCCTCTGCCCATTTTTTAATTGGAGTATTTGTTTTTTGTTGTTGAGTTGTATGAGTTCCTTATATATTTTGTATATTAGCCCCTTATTGGAGGTGTTTGCAAAAATCTTCTCCCATTCAGTTGGTTGCCACTTTATTTTGCCGATGATTTCTTTTGCTGTGCAGAAGCTTTTTAGTTTTATATAGTCTCATTCATTTACTTTAGCTTTTACTTCCCTTGCCTTTGAAGTCAAATTCATAAAAACTTCTTTGAACCCAAGGTCCATAAGTTTAGTACCTATGTTTTCTACTATGCAGTTTATTGTTTCAGGTCTTATGCTTAGGTCTTTGATCCACGTTGAGTTCATTTTGGTACATGGTGACAGATAGCAGTCTAGTTTCATTCTTTTTCACGTGACTTTCCAATTCTCCCAGCTCCATTTATTGAAGAGGCTATCTTTTCTCCCATCTGTGAGTTTAGATACCTAATTGTTCAAGTTATAGATTCTTGTAACTTTTTATTCTCATATATGTTTATTAAGTGCTAATACAGACCCAGGAATCTTACATATATCATTGTATTTAATTTGTTAACTAAACAACCCTCTGGGATAGCCGTCATCTACATATTACATGTGTAGGAACTGGGGCTTAGCTGGAGGCCACAGAACTGGTAACTGGCAGAGCCAGGACTCTTTAAAACTCTCTCCCTTCTGTAGTGTCATTCCGTGGCATTATCCTCTTGAAGCATACCGTTTGTTTTAATACTAAATGTTAGAAATAAATGTGAGACTCTAACTCATTGTGAAATAATTATTCCATTGCCAAAACAAGCGAAAGAGTTTTTTTTTTTAGATATCCCAGGATGTTAAAATGCTTATTTGTGGATCTCCAATTCAGTAGAGGGAACAGGTGAAAAAAAAGTATAGAATCATCTTCCAAATGAATAGCCATAAAGATAAATTCAACCAAATTGACCAAAATTTGATTTCCCGTAAAACAGCTCAAGAATGTGTGTATTGGATAAAAGGGGGGTCTCATTTGGAGAAAATAACCTTTTGTCATTCAACTAAGTGCTCTCTAGGGGCCTGAAAGCCTGTGCCCTCCCAGGTTTTAATGTACTTCCTGATCCCATCTGGTTCATAGTCTCAAGCCTGCCAAGAACAGGGCCAGACAGTTCTGGGCATGAACCCAGCTTTATCCAGTACTGCATCTGTGGCCGTGGGCTACTGAGCCTCGCAGCGCCTCACTTTTTCCAGCAATAAAATGGGATGGGTAATGCTTATGGAGCTAGAAGTATTAAATGAGATCATGTATTTAAATCGAGTTATTGAAATGCCGAGTCGTATTGATTTGTCTCTCAACAGAAGCTAGCATAAAACAAAGCGCGGCAAGCAAGATCCCTGTACAGCTGACTTCACTTCAGTCTTTTATTGTTCATTTACATTTGTGTATTCCACACCTATCCTCCCACACTGAATATTTGTAAAACAAGATGTGATGGGTGGGAAATGACATTCAACAGACACAGCTTCTAACCCCAGCCCCTGCTCACTGAGTAACTAGCTGCCCTTACCCCATCCAGTTGCCTCAACCCTTTGTGCTTCACTTCCTTCCAGCTTCAAAACAAAGGTGCTGAGGAGATACTCATAATTCTGCTAATGCTATGAGACGGCCATGTCAAAAGACCTAGCCTGGCACTTCTTTACACTCTTGTTTAGTTCCCTTTGGCATTTGTACGGAAGTGCACGCATTTCCATAATGTCCTGGCAGGTAAAAAAGGAGACTTTTTCCCTTTGTCTCGTTTGTTTATTTTGGGTTTCTCTGCATCCCTCTTCTGTGTTTCTTCAAGGTGAGCACAATCACAGTTGTAAACCACCCGAAAGGTTACCAAAGCCTGCAAAGGGCTGACATTTGGAACAAACCACAGTCAGGCAAGACGAGTGCCTGATTTCCAGCGCGGACCTTTGGCGCTCTGCCCAGCTTCTGCCCACTGAATAGAAATGGACCATCTGCAGTGACATTCAGATCTTTTTCCTGAAGAGTTTGAACTAATTGAGAATGTGTCACTGTGTGTAACGTGCTTTGTGCTGCCTTCTGCTCTAGTTGGCCTCTGCCAGAACCCACTTTGGTGGCATCAGGCTTTCAATTGGTAGACTAGATGAGTCCTTTAGGAATGCCTCCTTTCTGTCAGTTAGCAGCTGATAATTTGTGTCCTTTGTAATAGCTTCCAAAGGGTATTTTGAAAGCATTAAATCAGTGATTTTTAACCTTGTTAGGGTCATAAATACTTTTGAAAAGCTGATGGAAGCTATGGATAGATACTCTTTCCCCTGCCCCTGAAAATTCATATACATACAAAATTTAACATACAGTTTCAGAGATTTCACAAACTCCCCACCCCAGTCCAGACTGTGGACCCCAAATTCCAGCACTAAATAGTATTTGTATTTACAAATATCTGTGTGGTCTGTATTGCCAGCAATAAGCGAATACCTAACACTAATCAAGAAATGAGTACTTGTATCTAGAGCAACTTCTTTTTTTAATGAACCAAATTATTTTTGTTAATCTGCTCTCATGGGTTGGTGGGATAAGTAAGGAAAGGAGGTCTAAGCAAATAAAACAAATATTTTGTTTTACATATATTAATAACTAGCCTGGGGACAAAATTATAAAAACAAACAATTGATCATGTCAAAAAAAATTTCCAATTGTTAAGGCAACATGTCACCTATTACATACATTCCGAATGTACACACACGGTATTATGATCCTATAGGAGAATGCCCATATCCTTAGAGGATAACATCTGAAATGTTTAGGGCTGCAGATAGTATAACATCTGCAGTTTACTTTAAAGTGATTCAGAAAAAATTATAAATATATTGACAAAGCAAATATAGAAAATGTTAACAGCACTTGAATCTAAGTGGTGGGAATATGACGATTTATTGTACTACTCTGAACTTTTCCTATGTTTAAATGTTTTCATTATAAAAACTTAGAGAATTAACACATGCATTATTTTGAGAGAAATGTTAACATAAGTACAATCTTTCACTTTTGGACTGGATTTTCTTCATTCATTTTCCTATAGGCTCAGTATATTTTTCATTGTATTAGAATCCTCAATATTCAATGATGTTGAATATTATGGTAATATAGTAAATAGTAAATTTTCAGTGATGATATTGTATTATCAGCCTTATGATGCTCTCTGGGCAATAAGCTTGTGCAGTGGGACCCATGACAAAGCAAAGTGTCTGGAACTATCTTGAGAAATCCTCAAATGGTTAAAGCCAAGGCTTCAGAGCCAGCAGCAATTAGAAAGAAAGCTTTTCTACAGGATATTCCTCATGTCATTGTTCCCTGATTCTGCAACAGATTTTTAATTGCAACACTGAATACTGTGCTGACTATTTGGCCAGAAAGACGGTGCTGACTATACTGTCGGTACCTCCTGACTCCATTTGACAGTAATGCAGTTAGGAGTCCCAGAGCATATCTTTTCCATTTTTGTTACTGCAAGGCTACATCTGTTTTCAGTAGTGTACAATTTCCGTTATGCTATTGACAGATAACAGATAAGACATGCCCTAGGAGACTCCAGCCACTGTCTGGAACCAGAAATTTTAAGGCCTGAACCTCCAACATCGCCATTTCATTACTATTTCATCAACAAAAATAGAGCACTATCCTTACTTAATGGCACATCTCAATTTCATCTCTATTTTTCTGTTGGTTTTTTTTTTTTTACACTTTGTCTTTATACAATTGTAAGGATGCATGACACTGGAAATTATAGTTTATTTTTTAAATAAATAAAAACATATACTTTTGTTCAAAGAGAGGTTAATGTTTAAAGCTCTAGAGTTCCTGAAATAGTTCTATGAAGATTAGATGGCTTCCATTTTCTGAATTCATTTCCTTCTGTCCTACATAGAAGGTGAATCCAGTGTTTTATGTTTACTTGGAGAATGCAGAGACAGTGATGCCTTGGACCCAGGGAAATCTAATTATTAGGAAGTATAGTCCTGTGGTTTAAAGGGAGACTTCCTGCATTTTAGTCCCAGGGGCTCCACTACTACCTGTATGACCTTGGGCAGGTCATTTAACCCCACTAGGGCTTCCACTCCTGTTTTTTAAAATGGGTGTAACTGCAATTGGGACGTTCATAGGCAAAAAATGGATCATAACCAAAACTCCTATCTTATGGAAAAATTAACTCAAAATGGATCACGGGCTTAAGTATAAAACATAAAACTAAAAATTCTAAGAAAAAAGTAGGCGGTTCGATTCCCAGCCCTAGCTGAGTTGCCGCTGAGCTGCCAACAGGTGGCAGGATGGCTCAGCTAAAAATAAATAAATGCATAAATGAAAAGAAAAGAAAAAGAAAAAAATAGGATAAAACCTTCAGGACCTAGGACTAGGCAAGGAATTCTTAGATGTGCTACCAAAAACCAATGCATCAATGGAAAATTTGATAAATTAAAAACTTACTCAGTGAAAGACCATTAAGAGACTGTTAAGAGGATGAAAGGACTAATTACAGATGGGAGAAAATATTTGCAAAGCACATATCTGGCAAAGGAGTTCTGTCTGGTTTCGCTTGTTATTAAACTTGCATTTATTGAGCACCTAGCACCACTATTCCAGGTACTGTGGAATAATACAAAATGAAAAATGTATTCTTTCTGCTCTCGGAAGGGTGCTCTGCTCAGTAGTGGGAAAGAAAGAGAGGAGACAAATAATACAAAAGAATGAAGTAGAGAGTAAATGGGAGGACACACAAAGTGTGAATGGAATATGGAAGTGGCCAAGCAGTGTTTGAAGTAAATGTCACTATGTCGCATTTTTGAAAACCATCTCTGTGACATGAATGATCTTGCTTTCCTCTGGCCTCTCTTGGAAATCAAAGAATGGGACTAATTCGCGATATCAGTACATTTGATGTATCATTTGATATATTAGTACACTTGTTATACTTGATATCTCTGCCCTTTGTTGTTTTCCCAAAATTTAATTATATTTTCATTTATATTATTAAATATTTAAATTGGGTTGACATGATATTCACTTGCTTCCTGGGAAGTCCAAAAATAAGCTCAGTAAACCTGGCATCTCTATTTTTCTGTATTTATGGAAATTGTATTAGAGTCCTATTGGAATCAGGTGCTAGTATGGTGCTAGTGAAATTTCTAGGATAACTTGTTAAAATGTGGAAAATTGATATATTGTATTAATGAGGTTACACTGTATCTAGGAGACTGTAAAAGTGAAAAGATATATATATATATATATATATAAATCACAAAGTTACATTAAATTCAAATTATAGGCTTTTGTTCTCCTTGGAGTTTCAGGTTGTTGGGTTTTTTTTCCATCTTAAATCTGTAAAATATTTGTTAAAAACTTAGGCAAGAAACTTTGTTGCCAATAATATTGTCACATTTTATCAGTTTCAAGATACTTTAAATATTTAGTGGCCTTTGCTATGTGTTTTTTATAATTTTATAGACATAATCATGTTCTTTTTTATTCTTTGGGGTCTTTGCTAGCCTCTCTTCAAACCTGAATGCATGCCAAATCCAGGATTAATAAATTAATCATAAAGTATGATTACAGAACTAATGGCTAGGCCAGAGCTAATTCACTTAAGTATATCCCTAACTATAACACTTAGTTTTAAGTAATCTAAATACTACCTATTTTTTCTGTCCAGTTAATTCTATGATAATAACATATTCTAGAATGTAACCCCATGAAAAATCTCCAAGAGATTTTTGTCAGTTTTGGTCACATCTGTATCCCTAGAACCTAGATAAATTCCTGGCATGTAGTAAACATCCAATAAATATCACCAACTAAATATTAAGTCACTGAATGAATTTTCTTTATTCAAAGCTTGCTTATTCAGCGTCTCCCCTTGATGCCTCAGACACTGTGATAGTGATTGTTTTATGCTTTGAGTTGTTCTTGCTTTGAAACAAAGAAACAGCATTAGTCTTTCAAGTGTCAGAAAGAAATTGAAGCCTGGGCAGTGTACTTCCAAATAAACTAAATATAGACTAGTATTGCAGAGCCACAGCGATAAATGAGACCACCAGAGGATCCCACTTTTCCCACCTACTGCTGAGCTACAAACTCCTTAATATAAGTCAATTTGATATATGGCTAAACTAGTTTGCAGTGTTGCTCAAACCTATGCCATTGCGAAGGCCATAAAAAGTGCCTCCGTGAACTTCAAGAGACAGAAATAATATAGAAAATTCATGACAATTTTAGATGAGTCTAAATAATAGTGCTGGAAGAAACAAAAGACCGGAAAACACCTCTGTACTTTCTCTATTCCTGGGCACTAGGGATATTTTGTACCAAGTGAAGACAAATAAAATCTGTTATTCTGTGTTCACAACAATCACTTGGCAACTATTTTCTGGCTTCCATTGAAAGTCAAAGCTCATAATTAGTTCTTAATATGTATAAACTATTTTTACTGTATTTACAATTCTGGTGTCTCCAGTATCCTTCACACAGTCCACTGCAAGGAAGATTCTACGTTTTTGTTTCCCCAACACTTGAAGAGGCTCTGGATCCCAGCTGTCTCAGTTTATATCCCAGCTCTGCCACTTACTGGCTATGTGGCCTTGGACAAATTATCCAACCTCCATCAGCCTCAGGGTCCTCATGTGTTAAAGGGGGCAGGAGAGGTTATAATACCTATTATTGTGAAGATTCAATGAGATATTTACAGAAGCGGTTGGTACATGTTGAACTTTTAATAAATATTATCCATTATTACTGAAATCTCCTTTATTTGCCTCAAATTATTCTGTGGTGTGTCCAGCACCAGCATTTGTAGGGCTTTTCTTTAAAATTCAGATCATCTTAGACACTCTTTCCTTTAAAAGAAAAAAAAATGTAAGGCAATCTAGACTTAATATATGAGTGCACTTGGGGTTTTTACTGATCAAAGGACATTGTGTGACTAATACCAGAACACCACTAACCATTTTGATTGGCGTATCGAAATGGTTCATTAGCAATTGTGAAAATTGCTCAAACAATACAACAAAGTATATTAGCAACATCTGGATTTTATCAGCGAGGTGAGAGACGGCCATGGTAATTGGGTTGTTAATTACTAAATTAAGTGAATTAACCCAGGTGCTTAGTATCCTGTGTACAGAAACAGCCTGAGGCACTTCCTGCTTCTCTCATTCCATTTATAAAATGAGGATTACTGTCTTCTGTGTACCTACTTAATAAGAAAGATTAAAATAGGGACTCTAAGGGATGGATCTAAATAATCATCACTATTCATTTAGCTGGTGGAACAAGTATCAAAGTAACTGACACAGAAACCCACAGTCTCCACTTTGCCTGAGTGGCCTCACTCTTCCATGTCACCTGGTTGCATTTTAAGTAGCCACCTTAGGGGCCATGAAGCATGAGATAAATACCATCCACAAAGATCTTACAACCTCCTTATTTGGGAGGCTGGCTGGGAGAGGTGGGTGGGGCATGCGCCCAGTACAGCTAACAGTTCTGTGAGAAACATTTAAAACTCCATTTTTATTTTCTTACAGCTTTATTGAGATATAATTAACATTGTATAAGGTGAAGGTATAATGTGTTGATATGATACATTGCTGTATTGCAAAATGGTTACCACCACAGAGTTAGCTAACACCTCCATGTCACATAATTACCATTTCTTTTTTGGGTGAGAACATTGAAGATCTACTCTCTTAGCAACTTTTAATTATATAATACAGTATTCATTATATATTTATATATATATATATATATATATATATATATATATATATGTGTCAGTCAGGGGTGCAAAAGAGATATAAAGATGTAGACAATTGGACACTTTGGTCAATGTTGCTCAAGCAGTAGTTCGCCATAATCAGAAGTGTCTAGATGCTGATTATAACCACTTTGAGCACCTCTTGTAATTGCAGAAGTCAAACATGACTTGTATTCATCTTCTGTTATTGGTATATATTGAGTATTACAATTTTAATACAGTTTTTTCCTTTCTTAAAATGTGTATACATTTTTTGGCACCCTCTGTGTGTGTATATACTATATAAGATCCCCCAGAATTTATTCATCTTGTACTGGAAGTTTGTACCCTTGACCAACCTCTCCCCATTCCCCCTCCCCACCACTGGTAAATACCACTTAGTAAAACTCCTTTTTAAAGGTGTGTGCTAATGCTCCACTGGGGCGCACTAGATAATTATTTGAGATATAAGAAGAAAATGTTAGGACTTCTTCTGTTTATTTTTATTTTTCAAAAAACAAAGAAGAAATTAGTCCATGTTTACTTAATGGTTGAGAGTAGCACATAAACTAGATGATAGATGATTGATAGATGATAGATAGATAGACAGATAGATAGATAGGCATATAGACATTTATATTCTATGTATGTTACTTGCTCAGAATGTTTTTGATAATGGTATATGATCAATAAAGTTTGGAGACACTGATTATATGCAATTGTGTAGATTTCAGCTTACCAGTTCTGCATCTTGACGTTTCCCTGACCCCCTTGCCTTACTGAGTATTCTCAAATCGTATTTCCTAACAATTTTAGAAAGGATCACAACAGATGCCATATCTCATCTGTTATGAGTAGCTGCCCTCTCATGAGGTAAACTTTTTTCCATGTTTTGACGGGACCTTATTTCACTCTTTATCCAAATCGTGACTTTCAACAGATACCCAACACACCCAGGTACTCACACCGAGCATGTTCACATATTATCTCCGCACAGCCTAGCTTCCTGGATTCACAGATCCTCTAGTCTTGAATGTCGCCCAGTGGAGGTTGAACTCAAGATTAAGCCTGTGGCCTTCTCTAATCCAGACATTTTGCTTTTTCTGCTCACAAACAACATCCTACCAAATGAAATCATTGACCAGAAACTTTCAGAATTCTGGAGGAGATGAGATCCTTTTGGTTTATGCTTGGGTTCTACCTTCTCTGAATCTTCTAGCCTCCAAAGCTTCCTTCTCTGAATCTCCCAACCTTTAGAGCTTCCTGATCAAAACCACACCCACTAAGGTATATGGGTATGAAATGCTGACCTACCCTTGCCAAGCCTATGTCCTTCTGATGATGTTGATTCATGGTATAGGGATGTAGTCATAAGCCAAGTCCAAGAAATACAACCTGTTGTATTTCTCCTCCTCCATCAGCTGCCAGCCTGGACATGCCCAGTTAACCATCCCCTAATGCCCTCTCTCCATCCTAATCAATGGAATTTTTCTGCATCCCAGAGAAACCACCCTGTTTCCTAATCTAGTTCACAACGCTGACCCTACTTTTGTCATAATTTGTCATTATTGCCCCTTGTGGCTCCTGGTATTAATAATAATGATAATAAAGCTAATACATAGTGCTTACAATGTACCAAACATTAGTCTAAACATTTTGCATATATTAATTTATTTAATCCTCACAGCAACGTTCTGACATGGTTACTATTATTGTTTCCATTTTACAGATGAGAAAACTAAAGCATAGAGAAACTAAGTAACTTGTCCAAGGTCACAGAAGTGACAAAAATAGGAAAATGAACCCAAGCAGTCTGGGCCTGAATTCCATATTCTTAGTAACTAACTAAAGGAGGGCCGGCCAAGTGGCTCAGTTGGTTAAAAGCTCGCTCAAGAGTGCAAGCTCTGAGCTACAGCGGTTTGAGTCCCGGCCCAAGCTGAGCTGCCAACATGGCTCAGATGTTGGCAGCTATTAAAAAGTTTTAAAAATAAAAAAAAATAACTAAAGGACACCACTTCTCATCCTACATTATTTCTTCTCTGTATAAGTACCGGGGGTGCCAAAAAAATGTATACACATGACTTGTATTCATCTTTTGTTATCAGAATATATTGAGTATTACAATTTTAATACAGTTTTTCCCTTTCTTAAAATACATATACATGCTTTTGGTACCCTCTGTATTGTAAAGGCAAAATGTTCCTTAACTGTCTCTAAGCAATTTCACTCCCACTCCGTTCATTTTGGGGCATATCTATTCTTCTGAAATTTTTTCTACTCTCCCAAATAGTAGAAAGATCATTTGAATGATCATGGGAATTATTCAAATAAATAATAAAAATACTTTGCATCCAAAATGTGAGCTTCCATCACTACGCTTTTTACTTAATTTCACCCCAATGTGTTTCTTTGAACCAGAGTTGTGGAGTGGGTACCCCTGCCTCCGGGGCTGCCACCCTTCAGCCCTTCATTAATCTCTGAGATTCTTACTTTCCTAAAAGGACAGTTGGTTGTGGGCTAATTACCCAGCAACCAATAGTAAAATTCATTTGAATTTAAATCTCTTAGTATTTCTTTCTTTAGGAATTTATTTAATCTCTACCCTCCTCCCTTCATATTTTAGGGAATATGTTAGGACACAGAAAAGGGAGGGAGAGGAAGCTGATTTTGCATCTGATTAAGAGGTAGTAGGGGGCCGGCTGAGTGGTGCGATGGTTAAGAACTAGCTTGGGACGCCAGAGGGTCCCGGTTCAGATCCCACATATGAGAGCCAGTGACACTGCCCTCCACAGCTAAGATGCTGAACAACAGCTCAACCTGGAGCTGGGCTGCCATGAGTCGCCAGCGACGGCGTAGGCTGCAGCTCCTGTGGCAGTGGGTTGCCATGGGCTACCTTATGTAGCTGGCAGCCAGCGTGAGCAGCAGTCCAGAAGCCGGCGACTGGTCTGCCTCGCCCAGGAGGAGCGCAATGATGGTGCCAACTTGGGCCAGTGAAGCAACGTCCTCCACAACTAGACTGAAGAACAAAAGGACAGCAACTTGNTGCCAACTTGGGCCAGTGAAGCAACGTCCTCCACAACTAGACTGAAGAACAAAAGGACAGCAACTTGTCTGTTCCCCTCCCCCCAATTCCCCAGCACTGTTCCCATCCCCCCAATTCCCTGATAAAAATCTTAAAAAAAAAAAAGCCAATAAATACTACTTAAAAAAAAAAAAGAGGTAGTAGGATTTCTTTCCTTTTAGATTTCAGATTTAAGGCTTTTGTACCTTTTATCTAGCCTTCTCATAAGCTTTGAAGCATATTCATCTTTAACCAGGAGAGTTAAAGATGAATAAACAGAAATGTTTTTGCTTGTTACAGGTAAATGTATTAAAGAAAAAGGAGACGTCATTTCATACTTCCTTGTTAATCTTTAAAATGGAAATCAGTCATTCAGATTGTCCCTCACCCAACCTTTCTAAATTCTAAGACATTAAAATTAATGTCAAAAGGCAAGGATGAACTCCTCAAAGAAAGAAAAAATTGTCAATTAAATATTGGATTAATATTTCTAATTGCTAGCATATGTTCATATGTTTTGGGCCACCTTACGACAAAATAATTACACTTTTAAATTTGTTCTTTATAGACTTTATAGTGCTTCTGGGTCCTTGGCACAGTGAATTTAGGCACATTTAATAGGACTTCCTAAAAGGGTAGGTTTGTGGATGTTTATGGTTGTTACTTGACTGTAGTGACAAATTGGGTCTCTTTCTCTATCTGTTGCCAAGCCCCTGGCCAGAAGAGCCACCTCTTAGTTTACACACGTGTCTTTTGGCGTATATGGGACACATTTGATTATGTGATTTCCAGGTGGGCAGTTATCAGTGAGAGTAAAGCAGGGGCTCTGTACAGTAATTGCTCAGTGTTTGCATGTGCGAGGTGGAAGCGGCGGGGAGCTGGACGCTGGATGAGGGCTGTACAAAGTCACATAAACACTACACTTAGTAGTCAGGGAAATCATTGTTCAAACCAGTGGCTTTCAAGGGTCAAAGAAGAGAGATGATCTAAGGATTTTTGAATGATTTGTAATGTTAACAATGCTTTCTAAATGAGCTATATGTTTTATTATGTGGAGCTGGGGGATGAGGCGCTGACAAACACCTATCAAATAGGCAGCAAAATTCCCATATAGAATGGGGGTTCCACCAGGGTGAACAACAGACATTAATGGCAACATCCCAGTTGCTCAGTTACTCAGGCAATTACTTGCAGTAATTAGGGAGGGGGCCAATTTAAATTAAGAGACTGAATTAGAGAATACTTCCTTGTAAGCAAAAGATGTATTTCTTTCATCCTGGCCCAGTGGATGTCCTGCTTTCATGAGTGAAGAGCAGGGTATGTGATGGCACACCAGAATTCATTTTATGAATTCTTTTAAACATTCCTCAAGAATTGCTGTGTATGCTAGGGATTTGGCTTAGCAGATCTTTCTCATAGTTGGCACAGCCTTTGAACTAACTGACCATCAGGAATTGGGCTTTCAAACCAGTACAGCCCAAATGTGTGATATTTTGATGTGTTTAAAATTCAGGGGATTAAAAAGTAAAATGCATAATAAGAATGCTAAGGTTAATCCTTAAAGCCACGTTAGCCTTTTTTTGAAGAAGTTATCTCCTGTAACATCCAATGGGTTAGAATAAACATGCCAGATGTTCAATGGCCCTGAAAATAAATTCTCTACATGGACACCACTCCAAAACCCAGTTAGTTAACTAAATAATCCAGTGGTTGGAAACACTATGGGCTATCCACATTTGGATCATTTCTTTGTCACCTTCACCAGTTACTTCCAATGTAATTAAAACTCCTCCCTTTACAATTGAATTCCTAACATAATCAGCAACTCATTGCCAGGATGGAGAGTTTGCTTCAAGATGCATTTACAGTGAGACTAAGTCACATGGGTGCCAGGAATTATCAGTAGGTAAGCCCCTGAAAATGAGCAACTGCTATCATGTCACATTTCTAATTTTTTTTGCAACAGGACTACCTAAAAGGAAAGTGGGGGGCTGGAGAGTTAATGGCCTCAGCTGCCAGTTGTGTGTATACCTGAATTTACATGTTGTAGCCTGATGTATATTCATGTCCACGAATTACACTTGAAAGAAAACTAACAATGTCAACTTGTGCTGACATTAAACAGTGGGAGATTTTGTGAAGAATTTCAGACCTTTCTCTGCACTCATATTTTGCTTTGTAAAATTTATGTACAAGGCATTTCTTCTCATTTATTGTGTCTTATCATCCTCCTTGTTTGTGAGAGAAAAAAGAAGTCAATTGGGTAGATATTTCTTCTTCCTTTCAGACTAAAGGACAGCCTTAGATATTTTTTTTCTTTCCTCAAATACTTTCTTTAAATATATGTTTTTTTAAACCAAAATCTCAACTGGTGATATTTTTGCTCTTATAAAGACCACCCTTTTCTTTCCTGTCTCATCCTGTTTCTTGATGGTATTGCTGTGACATCAACCCCAGCTCATAATTATTTGTCTCCCATTTCGCCACAAGGTGTAAATTTGCTAACTGAAAAGGCGTGCTCTGACAGTTAATCTCAATGTATGTCCAAAGGCTGAGCTTGCTGCACTGGATAATTTCCCTGTGGCATTGTTCTGTCTAATGTGGGGCCATTTGTTGAGCTGTCTGATATGGAAGAAGAGAAAATGAAAGGACCTGCCAGAGAGAAGTGAGATCATGCAGTGCTTTTCAGAGCAAAAAGGGAAATCAAAGGACAATTTCAGGTCCACTCCAGTTCCCCAAGCGTGTGTGTGCCTGGGAACTATGGAATCCAGGATTTTTAAAATTATTATTAGTGTTTTTAGAGAAGTCGCTGAGAGACAACAGCAAATCAGGGGCTTATGGCAAATTTAGTAATACCCATGGGCTGTGCTCAGAAATTACCACCAACCCATATCATTCTATATGTCACTGAGAGGAACAAAATCTTCAATAGTCTACAAAAATGTTTGGAACCAGAAGAAAAAAATATGCATTGATATTGACTCCAAACTCCCAAAAGGTATCTAGAAGATTATTAAATTTTTTATTGAATGTCTACAAAATATTTAGTATCAATATCATTAAGTATAACATTTAGTCTTCTTAAAAATTACATGTGAAAACAAGTTGTGGATTCGATTTTCTCTCTTTCCAAGTTTTCAAGCATGCCAATCATACATTAAATGAATTGCATGTAGCCAATAATTTGAAATGCAAAATAATAATAATTCTTTTCATTTCTTTACACAAAAAGTGTATATTTTAAGTGGATGTGGGGGCATTTTAATGTTCTTTCTATGATGTGTGGTAGGACTAAAAAAGAGAGCATGGGGTCACTAAGGGTTTTAAAATAGCACTGCAGCTGTCTAGTCCGAGTGTGTGATTGTTCCTGAAGACGTAGATAAGCAAAGATTGTAATGGACAAGACCAGAAGGCAAGACAAGGGAAAAGCTTTCAGTTTTGTTTTGTTTATTTTGGGTTTTTTGTTTTTTTGTTTTTTTGCTGTATGCATCAATAGTTGAGGTGAAGTGACCAAGGCAGTGGTCTGAGCATGAGAAAATTCACAAGGTACCTACCTGTACATCATTGAAAAGACCATCGGAGGTACCCTGGTTCTTTTGAACAAGAAGTGTTCATGTTAAATTGGAAAAGCAAAGCTGTCCAGTTGGGGCCTGTTGGTAGAGCTCCATTGTCACATTATCTGAGATGTGGGTCTCCCAACAGATGACCAGACCATCACATGCCCTTGTGTTTTAGTCAACATTTCTCAACTTGACAAATATTTTCATTATTAGAATGAAAACCTAGACATGTGGGGGCAGGAGAAAAAGTAGATTATCTGAGTTCCATGTGTGGTGATCCTAGTCTTTAATTCAGTGGCTTACTTTTCCAAGCTTTGTTTTTATTCACATGTTGGGCAGTAAATGTAGATACCCTCCAAAAGACATGACAAACAACACGTCCTTGTAATACCATTCCCAAAAATAACCACTAATAGCAGTTTGGTGTAATTCTTGGAGAATTTTTTTTCTTCACATATATTAAAGTATTATTAATTTATTTTCTTTTATAAAATGAGGTAATAAATAAGGTTTAAAATTTGTTACATAACAATATATCTTCGATATTTTTCCATGTCAATACATGTATATACACCTCACTCATTTTAATGACTACGTGGTATTCCACAGCATGGCTGGGCCATAATTGATTTACTGCCCTCTGTTGTTAGGTATCCGGTTGCCCATTCGACTTTGACCTTTCAAGAAAATGTACCATGTACCTAAACAAACCATTATATATTACCTAGAGATATATACTCTTGGCCCCCTGTGTTGGCATGATCCTTCCCAGGATCAGAAAGAACCAACTATTTCCCTGTACTGATGCTTATTATTAAATGTAGAACCTATGTATGATGCATCATTTATTTATTTCTTTGTCTTTTGTTTTTGCCTTTTCCTCTTCCGCAGCCGTCTACAGCCAGGGACAAGGATGAACAGGCTCTACCGGTAGGAAGCAGTGGCCCTGTCTGTACCTGTTCATGTGCCTGCGGACAGTGCAGGGGCAGGGCTGGGAGAAGGAGGGGCTCATGTGCTCAACAGATTGTCCTCTCCCTTGGAGTATTTAAATGGGTTAATCTGTGGGTGTGGGTGTATGCTCTGGCCCACAGTTACTGTCAACTGAATTCTGACAGTCACTGACAAATGTACCTCTGGGACTAGGTATCAAAAGTTTGAGTTCCCTCTTTCATTTGGCATGAACTTTGATGGGAGTTGAAAGAGTAAGATATTCTCAAATTGCATTCCAAGGGATGTTGAGCTGATGTTTGGGGACAGTGGGGGACTTTCATGCTTGATACCTGTTTTCTTTGTGTATCCGCATGCACCTAATTTTTGATCGGAAATTTCTTTTGGTTGCATCAAAAGAAATGCTGCATGAGATCTATATATTCAATATATACATAATACCCAAAAGAATGCTTTAAGTTCTTCTATAATATAACCCTTTGCTAATGAAATCTTCACAGCAGAGTTCTTCCAGTTTCTCAAATTAAGAACCTTAGTTATAGTGGTTGTGACCAATTATTAACAACAAGCACATTTTTTTCAGTTCCTATCCAATTAACACATCGCATTTTGTATTGTGCCACATGACAGGGAAATGACCTTCAGAGTTTTTGTGCTCAGCCGTCAGTGATTACATTTCAACTCTATTCAAGTCTTGTAACCTTGCCCCTAAAATATTTTGAACCTTAACCATAGGAATCAAATAACACAGTGCATTAAAAATGTTACAGAATTTTAAGGCAGAAAGGACTAGGAATAAAAATACATTTGACCCCATCCTTCCTTTTTGAGTGCTCCAAGCAAAGATTTATGCCATTTACTGAAAGCCCATAGGATATGCCGGGTCTGGTACTGGGCAAGGGGTACAGACCAGGTCTCTTACTTTGAAGAGTTCATGATCTTTCTCACCATTGAGACACCAGTAATCCCCTCTGATTCTTCTCCAAACCCTGTAGTTAGGGACATGATTTCTAATAGAATATCAATTATAATAAAATCACACAGATGTCTCCATGTACCTCGTACTGACATTTTACCCATACTTCAAGCTTACTATAGGTTTCATGTTTGTCTTCAAACATACAGACTATGATTGTTAATAAGTATTCTTCAGAGTAAGAGACCTGTGGTAATGGTTCTGAAACATTGTCCAGTTTAACCAAATTAACCTGATTTCCTTTAAACTTAGTGGCCTAATGTGTACTTAAAACTCTGAAGATTGTTTGGTCTAGGATGTAGCACTTTCCGAATGTATTTGATCATGGAGCCTCATATGGAACTTTTCTTTGGAAGTCCCTTGTGGGTCTGGAGTATGATGGAATGTTTTGGAAAACCCTGCATTGTAGAGGGTTGGAAGACAATGAGAAATAGACGCAGTATTTTATTTTTACCTGACCCTAAAATCTCACGTCAAGATTTTGGACCAAAAGCTCAATAAGAAATTAAATCTCCTTACAGTATGTTCCTCTCTCTTAAATCTGCCTGACTGTGAAGCTTGGGCTCTGGAGTGTCTTCCACTTTGATAGCCAACAAAAAGCATCAACCAAAGGGGGAGAAAACAGTTCTTATTCAGGGTAAAGATCTGGCACAATCCAGAGGGCTTGGGGTTTTTTGTTTTTGCTTTTGTTTTAGATTGTTTGCTTTTGAAGATAAGAGAAACAGGGTTCGTTGGTAACCTCACCTCTAGAGGGTCCCTTCTTCCTCTCTCACCTACCAGTTTTATTTATGTGGCCAAAGGATCACACTAGTGGGAGTCTCTATGCAAAAGAAGTTTCCCTTTGAAGTCAGTAAGCTTCTCTGTGAATTCATAATAAGTGGTTCTCTCTCTTTAAATGTCACTTAACACAAACCATAGGGCTTCATGAATTAGAACGGTGGTCTAGGGCAGAGACAAGGAACCCCAGGAAATGTGCAAGGTATTCTTTTGGGGAGCAAGTAGAAAATATTAACACCTCTGTCATTTACTTTCCATATTATTCTTCATTATTTCTGCTTTTGCAAATGTTTTGTAATAAATATGCTCATATTTTAGTATGTGCATGGATACAGATATAGATACAGATATAGGTATTAATGGACACATATATACATACATATATACTAAAAAATTTTACTGATAAGATGAACAATCCAAACATTTTAGAGATCACCCACTAGTTCAGATAACAAATTTTGAGAGAAGCAAACCTGAGATCCATTCCTCTAGCCTCTATTTTTTGTCTGTGTGAAGGTATCTTATTTTACTTCTCAGAGACAAAGGTTCCCCATTTGTCTAAGGGGAATAATAACAGTGTTTAGTTCATTGGGTTCATTCTGAGAATGAGATAAACTAATGGAGGTGAAGCATATAGCACATTGACCAGCATCTCCTAAGCTCTAAAAACAATGATAGCAATTAATTCATTTAGCAGGAAAGGATGTGAGAAAGTCATTCCTTTGGGGACTTTCAAATGTACTTTGAAATCTTTGGTTCAATAGTGTGTGATCATGTAACAGAAATGAGTGACCACCGGATAAGGTGGAGCTCTAATCTATAATGCACTTGCCTCCAGCTTCTGAGCACTAATAGCGTCTTTGTCTGCTTTCTCCACCCAGTCTAAGCCACGTCTCCAACGAGGTGGAAGCTCCGCCTCCCTCCACAACAGTCTCATGAGGAACAGCATCTTCCAGCTCATGATTCACACCCTGGACCCACTCGCTGAAGGTAAACATCAGGCTTTCGTTTGGGAGCTTATTTGCGGGGAGAGAGGATATAAGAAAGGCTTCTTTCTCTTTATAAAACATATTCACACTTCTAGCCTACAAGCCTGCCAGCTTTATCTGCAACAGCTCAGTTCACAATCAGAGATCTTTGAACCAGGGGTAGAATCTGAGGTCCATGTGTCTTTTGATTTTGTCTTTTGATGCCTCCAGCATAAATACAGTTTGTTATAAGACAGAGAGGACAAAAAGGTTCTCTCCCTTCCAGCTAGAGTGACAGTTCTCTTCCATCATTCTTCCTAAGTTCCCAAATGAGGTTGTATGTGAAGATAAATTGTGCAGAGAGAGAGAGAGAGAGAGAGAGAGAGAGAGAGAGAGAGAGCACTTCATGACTTGGAGGGCTGAGAGTAGTTTTGGTAATGTCCATTGCAGAACATTAATATTGTACTGATTCTTTGGCAATTGGAGGGTGGGACATAACCTTCTAAGCATCCAAAGAGCCCTCTCTGAGGTGGCTACTTAGGATCAGTTGTTAGAGACCCAAAAGTCCGGCCGGGTTCACCTCCTAGGAAATCGTATGAACCATCCCAGAGAATCCAGCTGAGTTCTTCCAGTTTACTCATTACAATGAAGGCAGATACATCAGGTTTCTTAACTTGCATAAGTATCCTAAAACGTTAATTTTTCTAGTAGGTAAATATCTGATGTGTCAAATAAATGTCAAGGTTAGGCCACTAGCAAAGGGTTCAAATATAACCATGTCCATTCTCCCTTTGTCCCTGGACCTTATAGTTGGGCCTGATGGGACCCAGGGGCTACTAACCTGGGGAAAAGGTCTCTGCCACTGAAAGAACATGTGCGACGAGATTGTCAAATCATGTCACATAAATCAGAGCTCTTACCCAATATAAGGCTTTGCTAAATAATGTCAAGGGTATAGGCGATCAAGAGATTCAGACAAAGTAAAGAAAATGCTGGGACCTCAAGAGTGGCCCCCCTAGTCCCTGTGTCCCCTCACTGACACACACCTCTCCCCCAGAATAATGAGGGAGGATCAGGGGATCACCTCTTTTGTACCCCAGAGAGTTGTATTACTGACATGATGTTCTCCAAGGAGCCCTGATTCATAGACCCTGATTTCCATTTACTAGGGCTAACCCGCAGTCAGAGACATTCTAAATAGCATCACTTCCTTCACCCGGAGGGCCACTTGACAGGGAATTAGATCTGGTCACTTGCCTCCTTTTCCTTCCCCCAGGGCGCCGCCCCAGAGAAGGGAGTGAAGGTGTCACACAGCACAATTTCCTCCCAGTCACCAAGCAGTTGTGTGACTTTGGGCAAGTTGGAGTCTCTCTAATCTGTACTTGGTTTCTTCATCTACAGTAATAGTTCATTACCTCTGTTTAGCACTTTACAGTTGACAAAGCCTTTTCACACCTATAAATGTATGATTCATAATAGCTCACATGATTATTCTAATTTCATAAAATATTGTACCACCACAACAGATCTTAAATTTATCTACTGCTCTCTCTGCCAGCACTGTTTTCCAAGCCATCTTCATCACTTCCGTGGATTCCTGCAGTAGCTTCATAGCTGGTCTTCCACTTCCTCCACTGCCTTCTCCTTTGTCTATTTTCCACACAGCAGCCCAAGCAATCTTCTTAAAAATCCGGTCCAATTATGTCACTCCTGCTTATAACCTGCAGTGGCTTCCCACAGCTCCCAGGAAAATTGTGGCATACTTACCATGGTCTATATGATCTGCCTCTTTCTCCAAACTCAGTTTGACTCACTTTGCTTTAGCCACAGAGGCCTTTCTAACCTCAAACAGGTACTTCTTTCCTGCCCCGGGGTCTTTGCGTAGGCTGCCGCCCCCACCCAGAATGCTTTCTTTCCCTTGCCTCTTCTACTTTCCCTGCTTTCCCCTGGCCCATTCTTCAGCACCCTGTCTAAATGACATTTCCTGACCATCCAGTACAAATCAGGGCTCTCAATCCTCATCTCTCAGTCACCTTTTAATTTTTCTTTATTGCTCACATTATAATTTGTGTGATTACTTGTTTACTGCTGGTCCCCCCCAGGATACAGAAAGTTTCTCAAGAGTAAGGACTGTTCTATTCACTAGTTGTCCCCAAGGTCTAGGAGAGTACCTGGTACATAGTAGCTGCTAAGGCTCAAAAATATTAAGCAATGTGGCCAAAGTCATGTTTTGACATGATATTCACATAATTTCAAAGCCCTCTAAAGCCCTACAGGTTTAAGATTGTCTCTTGAGCCACCATTTTCTTCACCCCATCACTCTGGCAGGCCATGTGAGAAAAGAACTATTTTATCTGCTCCAACTCAATTATGAGCAGGCAGCTTCTTAATTTTGTAGTAATTAAGAAGACAGACTCTCTGGGTCCAGATCCTAGCTCTATATTTAATGGCTATGTGACTTTGAACAAGGTACTTAACCTCTATACCTCAGTTTCCTCATCTGTAAAATCAGGAGGATATATAATAACGCCTACATCACAAGGTTGTTGTAAGTATTAAAAAGTGAATATACATAAAGCATTTAACACAGTGTGTAACAGACCCGAAGTACCTACCATATACAGGTTTGGAATTCTGTTTCATTATTTTGAAAAATAATACAGTATGTATTTTTTTTTTAATTCAAAAGGCTATGGTGAAAAAATAAGTCTTTCTTCTCCATCAACCTCCCAATATTTACCAGTCCCCTAATTCTCTCCAGAGGAAACCACAACTACCAATTTCTTAGGGCTTCTTCCAGAGATGTTCTATGCATATAGAAGTGTGTGTGTGTGTGTGTGTGTGTGTGTGTGTGTGTGTGTGTGTGAGAGAGAGAGAGAGAGAGAGAGAGAGAGAGAGAGAGAGAGAGAGATGAGAGTCCATCCCTTTGCCCCATGTCTCAACAATCTAAACTCCGTTTTTTGTTTGAGAGAGTTCAGTTTCCGGTAGGGCCTGTTTTTGTGTTTTCTGTTTAGTGTGGGAGGTTATGTTATGAGAGATAAGAAAAAGTGAATCTGGGTTGTTTCAGAGTTGAGCCATCAGTGATTTTCCGAAACACCTGGCCCTTGTGGGGCTGTGTTGCAATTAAAGTGTTTGCTCCTGCTGTATCAATATGTGCCATCTAAATCTGGGCGCCTGCTTTCAAGGTGAAACCGCTCCCTGAAAGACATGGAGTGCTGCAACAGTGTGAATCTGAGAGAATGCTGAAAGCCATAGTCAGTTCTGGACTTGAGTGATTAGAAAATATGGAAAGCAGTTCAATGCTTTAAAATTGCTCCGTAGCACGCAGCCAAGAAAACAGATTGCTGTGGTACCTTCCCCTCCAAATTCATAATCATTTTTTGTTCCAAGAACCCAAAAAATTAACCTACAGCTCTCAGAAATAGTCATCTCTCCTTTAGTTTGCATCTAATCATTTTAATTCATTTGAAGTCGTTGGGCCAAACTGTTACCTTTAACAATGTAGAGCATGCTGGTTACATCACCAAATTGATGACACTGCAGTGGCTTCCCTATTTCACTAAAGGACAGTTCATTGATGTTCCTGGCATCCACCTAGCTGAGTAGTGCATTGGCACCACATGGCATATGGTCAGTGTTCACAAAGGGAAGTTTTCAGCTTCTTCTGGCAACGTTGTCTAGCTAGGACAGATGACCTATAGAAAGATATTTCCCTTTGTCTCACCTGGGCCACTCAGCGTCTTTTGTCTTCCAACTCCAGTGATTAAGTCCTTACTAAAAGCTTTAATTGGTGGTTGGTTCAGCCTCTGAGCGTGAGTCACAAGATCTAGCAGTGTGTGTGTTTCGATATGTAACAAAGCATCCAAGACCTAGTGGCTTATAATCACCACCATATTATTTATTGCTCGTGGTTTCATGGATCACAATTTGGGCAGTAATCAGTGGGGTGATTCTTCTGTTGCATGTGGTATCAATGGGGGTCATTGGGTATTATTCAGCTAGTACATGGGCAGGTTAGGAGGTCCAAAAGGGCCTCACTCACATGTCTGGCACTTTTGTAGGCACAAGTAGAAAGCTGAGGTCAGCTACGTCCCTCTAACTCTCCATGTTGTCTTGGGGCCTTTCCACCTGGTTGGATTCCTTACATGGCAGCTAAGGGTTCCAAGAGCCTACAGTGAAAACTGCAAGGCTACCAATGACCTAACCTGGGAAGTCCCAGAATGTCACTTCTGCTACTTTCTGTCGTCAAACAGTCATGAAGACCAGCCCAGATAGAAGGAGTGGAGGAGACTCCTCCTCTCAGTGGGAAGATACCAAACAATTTGAAATCTCTTTAACCCAACTCAGTCTGTCTCAGGGACACACACCACTGATCAGGTCATCAGTTCACTATTCATTGGTATGCTTTGAGCACACCACATTGTGTGGAAGCGACAAACCCATGTTCAGCCTGCTTCGGGTAAAGGCTGAGTTCCAACAAGGATGAGCAGTGGCTTTTCAGGGCCACAAGATTCTGAACAGGACATTGGGGGGAAAAGGCTCATGTAAATGGTCGGAATGAAAACTTTGTTTCTTTCATCAGAAAGACCTGGAGAACTAGAATTATCAATCTTTGAGATAACAACATGGCTATCTGAATTGATCTTTCTAAAAAATTCAGTGTCTCATATTGATTTAAACATTTCCTCTAAACAAGCCATTTTACTTACCCAGGTCTACATCTTTACAAACCTAAAACAAGGAGGCTAACTGTAGCTCTTTTGGAGTATGCTTCTACTATCAATTTGTCTAATAATAATACCAGCAGCTAATATCTGCAGAATGCTTACTATAGGCCAGGCATTACACTGAGTGCTCTGCATAAACCATCTCATTTAACCCTTACACTAGCCCTACTCCATCACTCAGAGGACACTGACGTTTAAAAAGGACGTGTCTCGTCTCACCAAGTGACACAGAATGTCAATGGCAGAGCCAGACTTTGAACCTATATCTGTCTGACTCAACAGTCTGGGTTTATAGTTCTTATGCTGTTCTGCCTCTTTATGTAGCTTCATGTCTAACTCCTTGTTCTGGTGTAGACACCAGTATAGGAGGTCTGACAATTAAGTTCACATATTTGTTGCAACAATGTTACTAAACTTTTTTGATATCAGAGGGATTATTCATTATGAATTTGTACCGACTGAACAAACAGTTAACCAAGTTTGCTATTTGGAAGTGCTGAAAAGGCTGTGTGAAAAAGTTAGACAAAAACAACTTGAACTTTTCACCAATTCATGGCTCTTGCATCACGACAATGCACCAGCTCACATGGTACTATCTGTGAGGGAGTTTTTAGCCAGTAAACAAATAATTGTATAAGAACACCCTCCCTACTCACCTAATCTGGCCCCCAATGACTTCTTTCTTTACCCGAAGTTAAAGGAAATATTGAAAAGGAGACATTTTGATGACATTCAGGACATCAAGGGTAATATACAATGACAGCTCTGATGGCCATTCCAAAAAAAAAGTTCCAAAATTGCTTTGAAGGGTGAACTGGGCACTGGTGTTGGTGCATAGCTTCCAGAGAGGAGTACTTCGAAGGTGACCATAGTGATATTCAGCAATGAGGTATGTAGCGCTTTTTCTAGGATGAGTTCACGAACTTAATTGTCAGACCGCGTAAATACCAGGAGCCTTGTCCTATCCCTGGACCCATTATACATTTAATCTGTAAGATGTGAATTTCTCATACACAATCCTGTGCAGCAAGACCTGTCTTAGCCTTAGCTCCTCCCATCACATCACCCACACCCAGCATTGCAGCCCCTCTCATGAGTCCGCAGGGCACCTTGCTCTCATCAGTTGGCTTTTGCTTAAGCACATGAAATTACTGTTGACATACCTATCCAGGATGACATGAGTACTAATCTCCACAGGAAAAGGAACCTCATAGCCAGCTCTGCAAATCCGGGAGAGTTCAGTAGCTGGGTGATGATAGTGGAGAGACTGAGGTGGGAACAGAACAGGTGGAATGGGGTTAGAGTTTGGCCATGTATGGGCATGAATGGTCAGCATGTGGTCCATGAGTCAGCCTGCCTGGGTTCAAATCCTTGCTCAGCCTCTTGCTCTGAGACCTTGAGTGAGTCTCTCAACCTAATCAGGCCTCAGTTTTTCTATTTGCAAAATGGGATAATGATAGCACCACCAACATAAGTTTATGATTACTATTACTTAGGCTTTTAGGGCCTTGGTTTCTTCATCTATAAAAGGGACTAATAATAGTTCCACTATCAGAAGCTTCTGGTGAGTATTCAATACAATAATACCCAAAAAGCATATAATTACTGCTTGGGGACTATTGGCAATGATGTTTTAGTTAAAATTCTGTTCAGTGTCATGTAATAGAATCCAACTGCAGTAGCTTAACTTAATAGTTTTTTTAAGACTTTATTTTTTTAGAACAGTTTTAGGTTTACAACAAAATGAGAGGGAGGTACAGAGATCTCCCGTATACCCCCTGCCCCCACACATGCGCAGCCTCCCCTGTTATCAACATCACTCACCAAATGGTACATTACCAAGGATGAACCTACACTGACCCATCGTAATCACCCAAAGTCCATAGTTTACCTTAGGGTTGCTCTTGGTGTTGTACATTCTATGGGTTTGGAAAAATGTATAAAGATGTAAACCATCATTATTGTATCATACAGAGTATTTCCACTGCCCTAAAAATCCTCTGTGTTCTGCCTATTCATCTCTCTACTGAAACCCTGCAAACCATTGGTCTTTTTACTGCCTCCATAGTTTTGCCTTTTCCATGATGTCATATAGTTGGAATCATACATTATATAGCCTTTTTAGATAGACCGTAATAGTTTTTAGTGTTTTATTTGTCTTATTTAACAGGAAGCCCAAGAGTAAACAGTCCAAGGCTGGTAACATAGCTCTACCCTGCCATTAGAGACCCAGCCTCCTGGTTTTTTTTCATTCTTTCATCCAGAGTATGTTTCTCTCATTGTCATCCTCATAGGATGGCAGCTACACACCCCCGCTATCATATCTGTATGCTGGGAGGGAGAAGGCAGTGCAGCTGTCATTTCTATCAGGAAAACCTCAGTGTTCCCAGAGGCAGACTTCCATTTACATAACATGGGCCAGGATGGGGCCATGTAACCACCCTGACTTCCACAGGAGCCGGCACTGGGTACTCTGCCTCTCCAAACATGGAACTTCATGGGAGACTCCAGTGAAGGTCAAATGTGTTCCCCTTCTTATTATTATTCTTCCCATCCTGAGAAAACTTCATCCTGTCTTCTCAAATTCCTGATTTATGGAGAAATGATGTGATGTTCCCCTTTTTCTTCCCTTTAAAGCGCTCTCTGCTGGCCCATGAACCCAACTTCTATTCAGTGGCCCTGAATCCTCCCTCAGAAAAGGCATGCCCTAAAACTTGTCAAAGAATTCTGGTTCCCTAAAACATAAGTGAAATTATACCCCACCTCTGCTCAAAGCCACCTGACCAGTAGTTAAAGCCCAAGTCTTCAGAGCGGCCCTAAGGCCTCCTGTGACCTGCCTCTCCTCTCTATGCCTCTTCCCTCTCCCCTTCCTTTCTGCTTTACTCTGCCCTCCTCCTTTCCTCTCTCCCAGCCCTACTGTCCTTCCTCTCGTGCATCATTTCCTTTGCTTCATTTCTCTGGCTTCTCAGCAGCCCCTTTTCATAAACTCCAAGCACATTCCTGCCTCAGGGCCTTTGCATATGTTCCTTCTCCCCCCAGACATCCAAATGGCTCCTACCCTCCCTTCCTTCATCTCAAATTTTGGGTATCATCCAGTCAAGAGGCCTTACTCAATCAACCTTTGAAAATAGCAAAATCAAAGCAATGGTAATAAAACAGAACTCTGGATCTTCCTTGCTCTGCTCTATATTTCTCCATAACACTTATCACCATGGACGCGTTTTTTGTTTTTTTGTTTTTTGTTATTTGCTGCCTGTCTCTACCCTTATATCTTTAACATAGCAGGACCTGGGACAGTCTCTATCTCCAGGACCCAGCACATATGGGTCCCAGTAAGTATTTGTTGACTGGATTGAATGAGTGCTTCCTTTTATAATTTTCCTGCTGGAGAACTGTATGTCTCTAACCATGTAGATTGTCTTACCTCATGTCCTGTCAAAGGCTCTTTTGTTGTGACCAATCAAATTCTATTCAGTTGATGTTTGTGCAGTAGTGGGTAGCATTCATGTCTGCTGTGGCCACCACTGTATCCCCAGCCTGTAGGATGGCACTGACATGAATTAAGTAGATGTTCAGTCAATATATGCTAAACATTTGGATAAATCTCCCTCTAGTTCTGGAATTGCTGCTGCACTGAGAAATGTTTGCTCTCTGCCTCTTGCCTTGATGAGTTCTCCTGTTCACTTCTTCCTCTTTTCTTTCCAAACTCTGTTCTCTTATTCCCTTTCCTTTTCTTCCCGTGGATGTACTGTTGGATCTTGCATGTATTGCAGTCCAGGGGCCTAATTTTATATATTCAAAGAATTACAAGGTTCTAAGAAGTGTATTGTTTTAACCATTCATTTATTTTACAAATTCAAACACCTGCAAAGTAGCATCTACCGCATAATTTGGTATTAAGTTGTGTGAGGAGGAAACTGCAACAGATGTAGCTCTACATTCAATTGCTATGGATTCTTGGATTCTCTTCTACAATGCTAGTAATTTCTCCTTCCTTGTAGAATTTCAAACTTTGATTTACATTTTTTTCCATTTAACAACAATTTTAGTGGCAATAGCAGCATTTAACACATAAGTAAACTTGATACCTTAAGAGATACAAAAGTAAAAATAATAGTTGCATAGTGAGCCTGTAATTGAATTGAAGGATTATTTAACTACAGGGCTTGAGACAGCTTAGAATAGCGGGTCCTCATGCCTGATATGTAATTCCTTTGAGGCTGTTTTTCATGACAAAACCTTCAGAATCCTATAATGAGATGTCTGAAAATGACAGCATACTCATCATGGGATATTTGTCTTATTTGCTGTTAGAAAGACAGGAAAATTTCCCCATAGTAAATTCACTTCCCATTATCAGCTGGTCTCTGCTGTTTTCACTTCACAGCCACCACATTTATGTTATATTCATTCCGATTGGTTGGGGGCTATCCTGGGACCGTTTCTCCTGCCTTTCTGAAGAACAGTTTTGCTCCCTCATTTCCCTCCTCAGTGGCTGTTGTGACATCCTGATGCTATCTCTCCCGTTGCCTTATCAGTCTGGCCCAGGCAGTGGGAGATGAACAGATAGCGTCAGTGACCTGAATTCCAGGACGTTTTCATTGTACAAGCCTCACAAATGAGTAACAAATATCTATTTTTTTCACCATCTTTCCTGTACCCTAGATGATGGGTTTTCAAAAACAATTTTTTTTATTAATAGCAGAACCCCACTGATAAAGGAATTCCCAGAGGGGAGAGTAAATAATTTTTTAAATTGTTAAAACTATTAAGAGTTCACTCATGTCAGATCCTTTATCAATGTGCCTGAATCAATAGCCTTCCTCTAGACCAGCAAAGAAAGAAAGCTCCCCACTCACAAATGCGACAAAACCATAAAGTACCAAGGGTTAACCCAAAGGCAATGTTTAAGAACTTTATAGCTAAACAATAAATAATCATTTCTGAAGAACACAGAAGATCTAAATAAATGTTGATATATTATACAGATATCAGTTCTCCACAAATTAAACCCTAAATGCAGCTCAATCCTAATATGGATATTCATGGAACTTCATAACTTGATTTGCAAATTTATATATTATAGAATAAGCAAGCAAACAAAGACACTTTTCACAAAGAAGAGCCAAAAGGGAAAGTATGCCCACCAGGGATCAAGTTATATGAAGGAACAGCCTATAGATGCTCTGGTTGAAGTACGGGGAAGAAAGGGGAAGACGGTGGACCAGAGGCAGCTGGGATCTCCCTAGAGGTGGGCCCTGAACAATAGGAATAAGGAGTGAGCACTGCCGTCCTATGGAATCTGTTAACTGCTCTTGGTTAAAAGCACTGTGGGAGGAAGGAGAGGGGGTTTATGGACCACTTAGCAGCACCTGTTTGAAGGGACAAGGCCCTTATTCCTGAAGGAGTGAAAGTACACTTTTGTGTCTGCAACTTCATATCATGACAAGTGCAGATGAATAAACACATTGGGAAGCCATGCTGGTGCTCACACAGCATGGCAGGCACAGAGTAAGCTCTCAACGCAAGTGAACTCTGCTCGCCAGATCTTAAGGAAAGTCATCTCGAGTGTGAACGCTGAGGGCAGAGTCATCCGGAAAGTATTCCTAGAGAAAGTGAGATTTGAAAGCGGGAGGTGAGGAACATGGGCCGGAAGAGAAGGGGGTGTGGTAATTCAGCGCAGTGGAACTGACTGACTCACGGAGATCCAAAACCACTGCATATTTTTGGCCCAGTCAAAATGAGGGTTCCTTTTAAGATGAGTAAGCATGTGGGGGTTTTTACCCCCTGAACTAACATGCTACATGCCAACAGTCTCTCCTGTGGAGGGGCAGTAAGGTACTGTGTGTGTGTGTGTGTGTGTGTGTGTGTGTGTGTGTTTTAAGTATAGTAAGCCAGAGGCCTTCAAAAGATGGTGAACAGGAAAAACAAGCGAGTGGAACTTCTTAAAGTGCCTACTCTGTACCACACGCCTGATAGGCATCTCATAATTCTCTCAATAGTGGCTATGGATATTACTGTGTGTTTTAACTTTGAGAAAACTGAGATTCAGAGAGTGGCATTACTTGCTCATAGTCACCCAGCTCCTCAGTTTGCCCTCAGGGCCTGAACGCTTTCGTACACATAGCCATCCTTGTCTTTGTTTTGTAAAATCATTCCAATTCTTTAACATGTACATTTAGTGTTAACTTGAAGCTGACACTAAGATTAAACTTTCACTTGCTTGCTGGGTTTTCTTTTTTTTTCTCACCAAACAGCAAAACTTATTTCCTCAGTCTATTTTCTAAAACAGCTTCAATATGAGCTTTCATAAATTGTCATTTGATCCCAGAAGAAAGTCATTTTCCTGACTATTTCATTCAAAATGTGGAGGAGTCCCTGAAAGGCAGTATTGTAACCTTTCTTTTTATCCCAAATCATAGATCAGTTTAAATTAGAAAGAAAGATGTTGCATGCAGCCTCTGCTAAGTGAATAAGCAACGGGAGTGAAAACCTTCACTGGAGAAGAATAAAATCCAATTTGCTGGTCATGTTTTTAATAGGATGACAGTAGTTTAAACGCCTGGATAGAGGATGGAAGGCTATTAATGCCTCTCATAGAGCAAACGCAGGGACAAGTTAAATAGCTCCTCTTTGGGGAATACTAAAGCATTACTCTCAGATTTGAACGTCAAAGATGGTCGAAATTGAATCTCTGTGTTGCGCACATTTTAAATATATTTCACTTGGGACATGAAGGGGATGTGAATGGTTTTACTGAAACAAATGCTTTTAAGTATGGGAATGAGTTTCTCTTTCTCTCTCTGTCTCTCTCTCTCTCTTTCTCTCTCTCTCTCTCTCTCTCTCTCTCTCTCTCTCTCTCTCTCTCTCTCTC
>NW_017732707.1:102951-128342 GCF_001890085.2 Hipposideros armiger | reverse complement strand
CTGTCACTCTGTCGCTCTCTCGTGCTCTCTCATTTGCTTTGAAGTAAAGATCACAAAGACATGTGGCCAAAAAATGATTTTGATGGCATTTGAGTATAAACATAGCCTGAAGAAGGGAAAACACAAAGGAGCATCCGCAAAGCTACAGCTCCATCTTTGTTCCTTGAACTTACCACATAACACAAAAGATGCAGTTAAAATTCCTTCAGCGGGGAGGACTCAGTTCCCAGAGATAGAAAGCAGCTGTCACAGGCACCAAAGGATGGGGGCGATCATTGGAGGTGAAAAAGCACTACCAGCAACTGCCCATTCTAATGTATGTTGATATATAAATATCATCTGTGAGACGAGAGCATTCCAAGGCATTTTCTCCCAAATGAAACACTAAAGATACACCTGCTTATTGAATATATAAGCAGGGCCTCACTTAATAAGTGCAGGTTGGATGACTTGCATTCAGTTATGAGACATTTTCCTCTGATAGTAGCCAAAGCTCTTCCTGGTTTTACTCTTGCCTCTGGGATTTGCACTGTGCACTCACCTTTGAATGTGGACCATGGTGTAAACACAAACTCCCAAGCTGTTGTCAGGGTCCATTTCTCTCCCAACCTTACAGTATCAGATCCACCAACTCTGGCCCCTTCACCTCAGCCATTAAAATAGAATCCCTCACCCACACCAAACTGTCCTTTACTGGTTATCTTGGAGCTCAGATGAGACTATGATACACACACACACACACACACACACACACACACACACGAACGTGTTCATGTGCACACACTCATACTCTCACACTTGTAAGGAGTCAAGCCGCATTGCTGTTTATATAAAGCTTATGGGTCTACATGGGATTGGTTTCTTAGTATTGTGCAGGAATTCACATATTCATTCATTCACAAAATACATTCCTATTGCAAGCTGATGTAAGTAATCACCCCATGGGGAACCCCACTGTAGATAAGTCTCTGGGGGAACATTAGCCAGAACATTAGATGAGTTAGCTTTCTGAAAACCAGTTTAAATGCTATTGTTGAGTTTCAGAAATGCAATAGCCAATGCAGCTAGTTCTGTGGTGGTGATTTCTGACTCTCCCAGGATACTAGAACTGAATCCCAAATAACCAATAGCTAATGCAGCTTTGCTTCAACCCTAACGCCTTAAGGCCAGAACAACCATCATTGGCAGGAGTTAAAAACCATGGTGAGTCAATCTCATGCTAGAATACTATTTATGACGAAAATTCATCTCTGCCATTTCTGAAAAATAAAATGCTTTATCCAGTTATTCATCTTCCTTTCCCTGTATCATATTTCCATTCAGGACACAATAGGCCATGCAGTTTCCTATCTAGAAAAAGTTACTCTTTTCCTGACATCAGGACTGTTCCCCATCTTTTTCATGCTGGCGAGGATTAGAAGGTGAGGGGCTGAGCCTTGGAGCTTAAGGGCAGCATTGCGCAGTATGCCTATTTAGATGGGCTCTCACCCCTGTTGGGTATGTTCATGGTGGCCTCTTCCCACCAGACTCATGGGAGGAAGAGGACAATGAGTTGTTAGGCGGACATACTGTGGAGTCGGCTGGCCATCTTGATTCAAATCTTGGCTCTCCCACTTAATAGCTGTTTGACCTTTTGAGCAAGTTAACTTCTCTCCAACTCAGCTTCCCCCTCATGTAAAGCAGGGAAGATATAGCATGTATCTTTTAGGGCTGTTAAGTGTATTCAGTGGAGTGCTATTAGCAGAACACGTAGAACAGTCCTGGCACCTCGCTATTTCTATGTAGGTATTTGCCAAATAAATTGCTTTCAGTTAGGGCTGGCCTAGTGGCTCAGTTGGTTAAGAACTCGCTCAAGACTGTGAGCTCTGAGCAACAGCGGTTCGAGTCCCAGCCTGAGCTGAGCTGCCAACAGGTGGCAGGATGGCTCAACTAAAAAAAAAATGTCTTCAGTTATTGTTGTTTTTCTTGCAACCATCATATTTTTAGGCAGTTTCCAGTGGTTCAGTAGAAAGTCATTAAATTATCTTTTCTATATTTTCCCTCAAAAATAAGTCTTATTTATTCACCATGTGCCAGTTTTTTAGATCTGCTATACCTGTCTATAAGATAACATAGGAACTGGGTTTTTTGGCAAACTGCTTTCAGTTGAGCAGAAGTTATCCTGAAGCTGTATAATTATAGTTTCTGTATTTACAAAGTTCTTTCGTCCTTTGTGCAATGAGAAGAAAATCTGTATGACATGGTACTTAACTCATTTCCTTCCAAAAAGTATCGATTTCATCTGGCATCCATAGCTTTAAGATGTTGGGCAACTAAAAAATAAAATAAATAAAATAAAAATCCTCTTCCCAACATATTGATAAAAATCTGGAAAAGCAATTACTGCACTAATTTTTAAATTCTGCCAAAACATCTTTGGGCCACCATTTGTATACTTATAAGGCTCTGTCTTCCTACATCATCAGATCTCTGGTTCACTGGCAGGCATTTGCTATTTAATCTAAGGTGCATAATGGGCTATTTGTGAAAGATATCTTAATCTTCTACCATATCTTTGCATCCTGGATTTTAAACTCACTTGTATAGTCCCACTTTATACAATATGATATTTATGTAGGTGTAATGGTAAATGGATTTACACTTAAAACAAATGAAATTTAGAGGATTGCATGAACATTCATTCCACTTTAAATTTGACCTTTTAAATTCTTCATAATTTGGGGTGATTGTTTCTATTGTGGTAGGGATCCACATATTCAGTAAAATGACATCCTGGACAATGCTCAAGTATAGAATAATACATAATTATAAGAATAGTTTTTACTTTGAATTTCTTCCACATCAGTGGCATTAGTTTCCTTTTTATCTTTCAGTATGTTTTTCCGCAGTTTCATTCTGTTCTCAAATTCTCTTGCCTTCTCATATGTCTGTCTTTATTCCTTACCTTTTTAGCCACCCTGGGAAGGCTGGAGGGTTTTTTTCCTTTTTTTTTTTTTCATTTTATTGTTTTTCCTCCCCTCTCCTAGGACACTTTTCCTGTATGCTTTTCTGATATTGTTTGATGCTCAGTGCATCGGAGGTTGAAACAGCTGTGCCAACCCAATGGCTGGATATAATTTAGCACTGATTCTCTCTGCCTGGCAAAAGCGACTAAATCCAGCCAGGCCACAAGATGGGATTCAGGAGAACATCCAAATTATTCTTTAGCCAGCAGGCTGCATCCATTCTGTGCACCAGTGGTTTTTTTTTCATCACCATTTCTAAGCTATAGCTGCCATTTTGTTTCCTGTGCTCCGAGGACTCTCCTGATGGTGCTTTTGCATGATATAAATTCTCCTGCTTTACAGAAGCAGTGAAATGGTTCCAAGAGTTTAGACCACATAGATTTTCCCTTTACACACTCCCTCCCCATGGAGAGACTGAGGACAATATTTGAAACTGCAGTTAGAACACTAAAATGGAAGGAATCATACCTATCAGTACTGCAGGCAACTATGCCGAAGGAGATTAACACAGCACTATTAAATTGAGATTTAATTCAATTCAGCAGCATTTAATCACCTGAAGAGTGCCGGCAGCTCTGCTGGGTGCTGGGATTAACAAAATGTATACTTGATCCCTCGCCCTAAAGGGCAGAAAGCAAATAGGTGAAGATGCCTTGATGAGCATACAGCAGAAGTGTGTGCTTGGAACAGACACTCAGGAGGAAGGGACTTACACTAGGAGTGGGGGACATTCAGGAATGCTGCCCCCAGGAGGGAACCTCAAAACTGGCTTCTAAGTGATTAAATAGGAGAGCTAATAAAATTCCAACACAAAAAGAGAGCGTGGGGGGGATTTAGAGATGTATTTTCAGTTTGTGTTTTGGAAGGCTTACCCTGTTAACAGTGTGAAAGATAGGTGACAGGTACTGGGAGTAGAGAGTAGGTGGTAAGAAAGATCAGGAAACAGAGTTCAAATGAGACTACTGCAGTAGCCTTTGCAAGGCCTTTGAGTAAGGCAGGCGCAGTGGGAATGGAACAGAAAAGACAGAATTCATGATGTTTCAGGGTAGAACTTATAGAGCTTCCTGACTGGTTGAGTTGTAGGTGTAGCTTATAGAAGCATCAGCATTACTGTAGGTAATGTGGATCTTAGTCACATGTACTATAACCAAGCTCCATCTAGGAAAGGAGACAGTGCGTCTATCTGTATGCACCGCCATGTAAGTTCTTAAAAAGGCAGGGTGGGGTGGGGTGGGAGGGCTGAGCAGGGGAAGAGAATAAAATATTTGGCCACTTTTAAGACTTTGTAATAAATATGTTTGAATTCTCCACCCCAAATTTGATGACTTTATCAGAAAGTACCTTCTGTTTGATTTTGTAAACATAATCTTTCAATTTACAGAGATGCAAAAATGTACCCAAGATGTTAGAAGATGTCATTAGTGAAAATGTTAGCTTCCTAGCCCCCTACTCCCCGCCCCCCCCCACACACACACACACAAATTATTAGGAACATGTTTTAGAAACTTGCTATTTGAACTCAAACAGATTTTCTAAAATAAGAAATAAATTCCAAAAGTTGGACGGATGGTATCTGATAGTCTATGTTCTTTGCTATTCAAACCATATTCTTTCAACATGTTCGACCGTATCATTTTCTCCCTGGAAACTCCAGCTGAAAAAGAACAGACCAGAAAAAAATATTGAATATTCATCCAGAGCTCTCAATTGATACCCATGAAAGCAATAATAATGACAACTGGAATAACTAACATTTATTGAATACTTACTGTGTGCCAGACACTGTGCTAAGCATTTTATATAGATTAGCTCATGCAAGTTTCACATCAATCCTATGACTCTGTTGTATTATAATCTTATTTTATTATAACATCTTCTATTTATAACCATTTTACAGATAAGGACACTGAAAGTTAGAGTAGTTAATAATTTGTTCAAGGACACCGGGTAGTAATTGATAGGATCAGGTTCAGGTTCAAATCTAGATTTGGACCCCAGAACTCACTCTCTTAACCACTGGACAATATCACTTCCCCAAACAGCTGGAGTTACCTTTGAGCTTTCCTTTTGAAAATAAGAACTTAAAGATCTTTATATTATCTCTTTCCCTGGGTTGTACATTCTTTTTTTTTAAGATTTTATTGGGGAATTGGGAGAGGGGTAACAGCGTTGGGGAACTGGGAAACGGGAACAGACAAGTTGCTGTCCTTTTGTTCTTCAGTTTAGTTGTGGAGGACACCACTTCACTGGCTCATGTTGATACGATCATTTCGCTCGTCCCGGCTGAGGCAGTCAGTCTCAGGCCATTGGATGGCTGCTTACGGCAGCTTGCAGCAGCTCTCACCGGCTGCCAGCCACTCACGGTAGCTCACAGCAGCCCACTGCAGCAGGGGCTACAGTCTATGCTGTCGCCAGCCACTCACGGCAGCCTAGCTCCAGGTCGAGCTGTTGTTCACAATCTTAGCTATAGAGGGTACAGCATCATTGGCCCATGTGGGAACCAAACTGGCAGCCCTGCTGCTCAGAGCTCGTGCTCCCAAGCCAACTCTTAACCAACTGAGCCACTCGGCCAGTCCCCAGGTTGTACATTCTTAAACAATGCCAACAATCTCCTTGTACCTGATGTCAGATAATACAAAAGAATATATAGCATTCATCAACTTTCTTTGGCATGACGTAGTCACTATTTTTATCATTCTTCTCCCTTAACCTTTTGTTCCTCCAATACAAACTTGTAAAAAGAAGTTAGAATAAGGTTCTAATCCTGGGTGATCACTTATTGTGACTTATTATGTCATCCTGGGCACTCATCACACACTGGGCTTGGCACAGTCATAGAACAATGTCTGACATATATTGAGCACTTCCAGTGTTTCATTCATCACATAAAACCCCTTACAACAACACAGTAAGGGAGTACTAGAATTAGCCCCATTTTACAGTTGAGGAAACTAAGGCTTTGAAAGGCTGAGTATCCTACTACAAAGTCACATAGCTAATAAGGAAAATCTGGATTAGAACCCATATCACTTGGCTCCCAAACTTAGACTGTGGTACAAGATCTCCTCATTCAGCATCATGGTGATAAGGCCTCCTGATACCAGGTTCACTCCAACTTTGTGAAGGTCAGAAGAATGCTATCTATGGTAGCTTCCTCATTTATTTGAAGGAAAACCAGGAGATGCTTTAAAGCCATTAATAATACCTACCATAGGACCGGCCAAGTGGCGCAGTGGTTAAGAACTGGCTGGGGACGCCAGAGTGCCCCGGTTCGGATCCCACATATGAGGGCCAGTGACACTGCCCTCCATAGCTAAGATGCTGAGCAACAGCTCAACTTGGAGCTGGGCTGCTATGAGTCGCCGGCAACGGTGGAGGCTGCAGCCCCTGTGGCAGTGGGTTGCCATGGGCTACCATATGTAGCCAGCAGCCAGCGTGAGCGGCCAGCAGCCACAGTGAGTGGCCGTCCAGAAGCCGGCGACTGATCTGCCTCGCCTGGGAAGAGCGCAATAATGGTGCCAACTTGGGCCAGTGAAGCAACGTCCTCCACAACTAGACTGAAGAACAAAAGGACAGCAACTTGTCTGTTCCCCTTCCCCTAATTCCCCAGGACTGTTCCCATCCCCGCAAGTCCCCAATAAAAATCTTAAAAAAAAAAATCTAGTAGAATTTGCTAGGCACTCTTTAAAAAAATAATAATAATAATACCTACCATATATTTAATGCATTTTGTGTACCAATTATGTTAAGTCCCTGTAATTTTCACCATAACCCTACAAGACATCTATTACTGTTCCCATTTAATGTAAGTATAGGAACTGTGTATAAGAGAGGTTAGATAACTTGCTCATGACTAGTAAGTGGCTGTCCCAGTTGTGAAGTTAAGGCCTGCTGGGCTCCAAGCTACAGATGATGGAGCTGTCATGCCATATCATCACTTGTTTTTCTCTGCTCCTTTAGAAAAAAGAAAAGAAAAAACAAAACATTTTGAAATATCAGTGTTTAAAATTATCTTAAGATGGTTCTTGAGGTTTTTAGTTACACAATTAAAAGGATACATGTAAAAGCCCAGGAAATCCTTTTCCAACCTCACTGTTTTGGTTGATTCTCTTGCCTAGGTTGCTCATTGTTTTTCTTTAAAAATCCTTTCCGGAAACCTGCTTGCTCTAGCCTGTGCCCTCCCCCACCCACTCCCCCAACCCACCTCAAATGGAAAGCAGCAGAACAGCACACCGAGGTCCCATTTTTCTTGCTTGATCATCCAGAGCATGTAAATTACAGTGAAATATGGCCTGAGTCAGCTCCTCACAGGACAGAAATCAGTAACCATTGATATTGCTAGGCAACACCACAGAGGAGCAAGGCTGCAAATTAGGTGACACGTTTATAAGAAGTCACAGTATCTGGGGACTCACTTGGGCATTTCATTATGAACCATCTGGATGATCCACAGTAATGGCCACCCATTATTGTTCACTGTTCGAGGATGATAATTCCCATATAATTATACGGCACCTCCCTCTGTGATCCTAACCTACTTTACATACGCTTCCACTGTATTTTCAGAATCCAGATATTTCCCTACAAGATCACTGGGAACAGTTTCACCTAATGGACCACTTCCATTCCGCCCCAAAATAAGATTTCAAACAAACAAACAACACAGTTCTGTTGGCTTGTGTGATGGCAGAGCTGGCTGGACTAGCACATGCATAACGGATGGAATTAATTAGTCTCGTGATCATAGCAATGCCATTAGCCTGACATGAGCTCCACCTTCGTGGTCCCAGAGGAGCCTGAAGTGATGAGACTCAGTCCTTTCTGAAGCCAGAGATGAGCACCAGCTGAGATATGTAAGGAGACAAGAAAGTGAGCCTGAGTCCTTGACCTTCAGAAGTGTTACCTAACCAGGACCTCTCACAGTTCCAACAGCCTAGCTGACCTCATTTGTTCATTCCTTCATTCATCTAATATTTATACGAAAATTAGACGAAGCAACCTGATTTTAAACCAGAGGTTACAAATTGATGAGCCAAATATGACCCAATTTTTTTTTAATTTGGAATTAGCTGCCAACATTTAAAAATCAGGATTTTTCACATAAAGATCCAAATATCTGGCTTCCCTTGAATCATCAGATCTACAATAGCAACACTGTGTCTTCTGCTCTCCCTCATGGAGATGGAGCTGAGTGACTGCTGCCCATTTAGGCAGCACTGACCAGTTTTCTTTAATCACTACTCTCTATTATTGTCCCACGCCCACATTGCTCAACCACATACTTGGCCCCTGTGTGTCACTGATACTCTATCAGAATGCCTACTATGTTCCAGGCACTGAGCCAGATGCAGAGGATCTCTGACTCCTGATTTGACCACCGATGTAACATCAAGATTTCCTGAGGGCTGAGGCCTCAGGATGACATCAGCAGATGGGTATAAACAAGGAAATAATGTGGAGAGTCAGGGAGACAAAAATAGCAGCAATAACAAAGGAGTGTGTCTGAGTTTGTAGGAAGCTTGAAAAGGAGGAATGACTGTTTCATGAATGAGCTAGTTTCAGAGGGCATGAAAACCAGGTGATAAATTTCTAAGAGGTAGCTGTGTGTGTGTGTGTGTGTGTGTGTGCGCGCGCGCGTGTGCGCACGCATGCATGTTTTCACAAATCCTGCTAATGGAGGATTATCCACAAAGTTTGGTTGTTTTTTTTTTATTTGCAAAGTTCTTGCCTTGCTTCCAAAAGCCTGAGAGATTTTAATCTCATAGAAGAAAAAGAAGTACTCATTAGCATAGATTTGGAAGAATCGGATATGAAAAGAACTCCATAGGGCAAAATCATCTCTGGTAACACCTTGTGTGTGGCATACATGTGCTAGCACACATTGTCCCTGGCAAACGCATACATATTTGGGAGCCTCTTAAGGGAAGTTTAGCACATTAACATCAATCCCCCACAGGATGGTAAGCAGAGCTTCTACAATGAGTCAGTACTTCAAAAGCTTTTTTTGAGTGAGATTTTGAATTTGAAGGTTAATATATTCCTTTCCTTCTGCCTTGAGTAAAAAGTGAGGATTTGTGGTTGTTCCCTTACTTACCTTCAATCTCTTAAAGATTTTTTTTAAGTTAAAAAACTTATTTGCCTTGGCATGAACATTTTATATAAAAGAATGACCAAGGAAAGCCTTTTAATGAATAGAAAGCAATGGCGTTTGGTAGCCCATGCATTTTTTTATATGAAATCGAACAAAAACCTTAAAATTGGGCTGTATTAGAAAATATCTAACTCATAATTCATGTTTATTTTGATGAAAATTTTTCATATGAGAAGAAAAGAGAAAAATGATTAATCCAGATACCCTGTAAGAAACTTAAAAAATGTATAGATCTACAAATATAAATGTTATGTTTGTAGGGGTTGGGATGGGAAATTACCAATACTCAACTCTCATACTACCCATCCACAAAACTTTAAAATAAATGTTTTTACCCGAGAATAAAAATAAATTCACAAATTTAAAACAAAACAAAACACCCTCAGGCTAAAATGTTAATACTGCAAAACATGGTTCTGGGAGTTAGGGCAGCCTTTCTTTTGACAGTTTTCCTTTTGTTTAAGGGAAGAAGTCTAGACGGTTTTGTTGCCTTGCACATGTCAAGAATAAACATTGACATCGGTACCCCCCCACACACACAGAGACAGAGTTTGGATAGGATTTAGATATTCATGTTGGACCTGTAGGTTAAATAAAGAGGAGTACCATTATTAAGGATGTCTGTGCCACCCCAGTGCTTTATAGACAAGCTCTCATCTGATCCTCCATAAACCCTCCTGTGAATAGGTGTGTATTACCCTTGTCCCCATTTGACAACTGAGGCTTAAAGAAGATCTCCCAGCTCCTAAGTAGTAGAGCCAAACTGTGAATGGTTGCCTAGTTTGTCTCACTGAGAAGCACTCTTAACCTTGACAGTGATGTTATGGCGTCAACAGTCAGGAAGCCGCAGAAATCTGTCTGTCTTCCTGACTTCAGCAAGTCCAACAAATCAAAGTGACCTAAACCTCACTGTCATTTGGGAGCTTATGCATTTGTATACTTTTTAAAGCAATATGAGGAGAGCACATAATACGAGGAAAGCACTGTTCTAGGTTTTGTTGGGAGGGTTCTAGAGAGGAGTAGAGTCGGTGCCTATAACATATGGACAACATAATTGGAGAGACACGCTTGTGTGCAAATATTGGAAGGGAAGGTCACGTTGGAACACTAGTAGTCAGATGAATAAAGCATCCACTTTTCACATCCTTCTCCCATGGTTGTGATCTGTTTTGACTTTCCCCATAGATCTGAGAGTAGAAGAACAGGACTGATGAAGAAATTTCTTTTAAATACTGTCCCCGACATGGCAGAATATCTTTTGTTGCTGAACAGCAAATATCTACGTAAAGTCTCTACAAGTAGAGTCGAATGTGTTTTAATAAACCCGGGTAAAATACTATGTTCTCTAAATGCCTTGCTCCATGTCCCATGGGTTCTCCTTCACGCATCTTGGTGGTACTTGCACTAATGAAGCTGGCCAATATTGATTGCTTAGTGGGTGTCATTATATCATCAACTCTTCACCACAACTTTCTGGGGGAGATACAATTATGCCCCTTTATAGCTGAGAACATGGAGACTTAGAAAGGTGAAACAATTTGCTCAAAGTCTCACAGCTACCAAGTCACAGATTTTGGGTTCAAGCCTACACCTTAGCTTCAAAGCCCATGTTTTTTGTTTTTTGGGCTTTTTAAAAAATTTTTTTTCAGTAACAGTTGACATTCAGTATTATTTTATATTAGTTTCAGGTGTACAGCATAGTAGTTAGACATTGATATAATCTATGCAGTGATCCCCCCAAATAGTCTGATACCCACCTGTCACTATGCATAGTTCTTGCAACATTATTGACTACATTTCCTATGCCATACTTACATCCCCATGACTATTTTGTAACTCCCAATTTGTATTTCTTAATCTTTTCACGTTTTTCACCCCCAACACGCCTCCCCTCTGGCAACCATCAGTTTATTCTCTGTATCTATAAGTCTGTTTCTGTTTTTCTATGTTTGTTTATTTTGTTCTTTAGATTCCACAGGTAAGTGAGATCATATGGTATTTGTCTTTCTCTGATTTATTTCACTTAGCATAATACCTTCTAGATCTGTCCATGTTGCTGCAAATGGTGACATTTCTTTTTTTTTTATGTCGAAGTGTATGTTTTTAACTTCCATTCACTACTGAAAGTAATCCTTCCTTGGGTGTGATGTAATCCAGTACCTGTACACACCTCTTTGATAAGTATTAGACAACTTTACGAAGAAACTACTGTCTGTATTGGGAAAGCCTTAATTTTTAGGTATTCATGTGCAGTTCAAACGACTACCAAAAATAAAGCAGCTCTTTGCTTTAAACATATTAAACAAGTTAATCATATTTTTCCATCAGTCATTTAAGTAATAAATGCTTATTCTCACTTATTTCTCTACCTCTGCTTTTCATTCTAGTAAAATGAACTCAGCTTAGATGCTTCTATTTTCTGTTTTATATGTCAGAATTTTGAGGCCTAAAATGTGACAAGTCATTTTTCTGCTGCTCCTGTGTGGGGAGATTTGCTGAAAAAAAGAGCTGATAATGCAACAGGCCTCAAAGCTGAGGTGGAGCAGAGAAATGTTAGAAGGAGAAATCTGTGTCCATGCCCTTCTTCAGAAAGGAAAATTAGGAGCCCAAAATACTAGTTCCTACTCACAGATTCTTTGAGACTGAAGACAAGACCCTCCCCTTGATTTGTCAATTATGAAGTATGGACAAGAACTCAGAGGTACCTTAAAGCCAGGTAGTGATGTTGCTGACCAGACCTGGAAGTAAGTGCACTGAGGAATGACGAAAGGTTCTACCCCTCCTAGAGATCTGGGAGTTTGGATGCCTGTGACCCCAGCTGCCCAAATGAGAAGAAAGTAAGTGTGGTTGCCATGATAGGCAGCATTCACAGTCAGCCTATGGGCTGATCTCAAACCACTGGGTCCTGGAATTTTTTTCTTAGGCTTTGTGGGCTTCTTAGAGAAATGTTATAGAGAAGAGGCACCAGGGGTACCCAGGATGATATTCAATGGTGACTCACTCCTATTCTGATTTTGGCTCAGATGATATAATGGGCATTACTAGAGCGTATTCAATACCACTTTCTTGAACTTCCTCACTTCCTCCCTCCTATCCCAAACAAATTCAGCTTGGTTTAGGACCAGTCTGAATCCTCATGCAATGATGCTAAAGGTGCCTTGCTTGCTCTCCATGGAGAGTGTGTGACTGGAGGCCATGGCTCCATGGAGGTGAATTTTCACTCATGCCTCTCAGGTCACAGTGGCTGAGGCCGCTTTCCATTAGCATCCATGGGCTGTAGGACACCAGCCAGGTGCATGATGTGTTCCTACTTATGCATGCATGCTATGTTCATGCTACTCGCATGTCACACCCCTCTTCCTGCAGCCCTTTGAAGTCTTGGTTCAGGAAGAGAGTTCCAGCTCGAAGCTGCTGCCCTTGACCACTCGAAAGCACTGGAGAGCTGAGTTCATTGCCTCCCCATCCCATTGCAGTCAGTGTTAAAGCCCGCGTTCCAGCAGACTGGTTTCTTTCACAGTCTTCTCTGCCTTCTCTTTAGTAAGCAACACCCACAGTTCTCTTCGCTGGACAGATATTGTTCCCTTGCCCTCCTTCTTCACTGTGTTTCATGTTGCTACCTCACCTATTGTTATTCAGCTTTTTACTCTTTTTCCTTCTCTTCCACCATCTTTAGCCTCGTTTTTGGTGTGGTCTGTCCAGTTCTTGACCCTCTGTCCCATTCACCAGCCAAGAAAGCAACTACAAAACAATCCAGACATTTTCACAGCAATAAGAATGTGGGCGCTTTGTCAGATACGAACAGCTTTAATTTTGGCTATGTAAAAACAAAATAATTAAACAATATGATTGTATTTATTTATACCTGGTTCCACAAGAGACAAGGTGAAGAATAATCACATCTGCCACAAGCCAATGTTTGGCAATTTGGGATTAATACATGAAAACAGGTGTATGCATACAGAGAGGTTGCATCTAAAAAGATTCATAAAAATGCAACGGTGCATTTTCGCTGTGTAGAATATGGTTTACACCCAACTTTGCAAACACAGAGCCACCCACACTCTGTTTCCTGAGCAAATAAAAGAGAATGCCAACTGCTTATTCTATGGCTGTACCTCAGAGAAAGAGTAGAGGTTAGAAAAAAATTAGTTGTAATTTATCAACTTACTGCAAGTCTACACACACACACACATACACACACACACACATACACACACACACACACACACACAAATGCATTATATGATGTATAAAGCCACCATACACACGTTCAATATTTTTGAAGGTATTTAGATCATTTAAGAATTCCAAACTTGTACAATATCATATATATAATAGACTACTGTTCTTAAAATACCAGAAAGAATTATATTCCCCTGAAGGCAATCCCCAGAAGTCATTTTAAAAAACTTTCTTGCTATTTACACAAAATTCAATTTCTTATTGAAGCACTTGCACCCTTTGTCATGCATCTAACAAAATACAGAATAGGTGGGTTTTTGCAGAAACAAAAAAATGAGGTGATTTCTCTTCCCAAGGCATAATTTTGTACTGGTGCATTAAAATAGCTTTAGGTAAAATTTTAGGCACATGAAAAAAAATACAGAAACTGTGTATAATATAAATATATAATAGAAGATTTATTATTGTGTTTTTAGCTAGATCCTTCATCTTGCACACCAAGCCCATCAATTATTAGTTGGTGTAGAGTTTCTATCGCCCCTCAAGTGAATGAGCCATGGAAGCACTCTGCAAAATCACAGGAATATCTCTTGAGTCTAATTAATTTCTTGAAGTTTACTGGAAGATTGTTGTTTCGATAAGAAAAAAGTATTTTTTTCTGCTCACAGTGTTGCTTAAAACACTCTGGAATTTTCAGATGAACAAGAATAAAGTTTGTATTTTAGAATTGAAGTTAAAAAAAAAAACCAAAAAAACAGAAGTGGTGCATTCCCACCTCCTCTCTCCCCGCACCCAACCCAAACTGCACCTCCCACCAGCTGACTCAGAACAGCTTGGTTTCTGCCAGTGGTTTCCATTACAGCTACATCCTTTGGTGGCCTGGTCACCGCCTGCCTCCTGCAGTCTACAAGCAGCAGACGATGCCTCGATCTGGGAGTGTGGCTGCTTTGTCACCTGTCTGAGCCAGGTGGTCTCTTCCCTGGGAAAATGCCTCCTTCTTCCTCCCAGAGCACTCTGCACCTTTCACAACTCCTACCACTATGCTGCACCCATAGTGTTGAGTGCTTTTTGTCTAAAATGCAAGATAAAAATTTAAAGTGAAGTTTAGAACCTAGTTTTTCATTTTGGGTTTCCCCAGGTAGCCTTCCTTACTCTTTAGGAAGTGGTTCTAGTGCATATGAGCTGTGAAACGAACCTCTGGGACTGCTGCTCCAAGGCAAGAATCCAGTGTCTACAAGCCTCAGTGGGCCCAGACTTTGTCCTCATTCATCCCTTTCTCTTGGAGTGTCACCTCTACAAAAATGACAGGGCCAGGCTGGCCCTGGTGTGAAGTTATCTTTGCCACGTATTCTGTGTCATCAGATGTTGAAATCACTGTGTCCTATTCTGTAATGCAGGGCACATCCTACCCCCAGAGGAATAATATATTTTAAGTGATTTTTCAAAAATGGGTCGTGAAAGCTGTCTGCCACATGGCCCGTGTTTGCACATCTCTATATAGTTAACGATTGCAGAATTTGACAGTATAACTCTGAATCTGATTAATTAAGAATGTGTAAAAACAAAGTTCTTGCATTACAGCTCGTTCCTTATCTTTGTGTCTTTTACTGTGATGTTGTAGAACTTGGATCATATGGAAAGCTAAAATATTATGACACAATGACTGAAGAAGGTAAGAATGATTTTAGAATTGTATGCATTGGCTTTTTTTCATTTGTGGTGTCTGTTGCTTGCCCATTTTTTTTTTAATCTTTTTTTTCCTCTTTGCATGACTTCAGTGACATTGTGTGATTTGTTGTTCTTTCTGTATTTTTGTCTAGTTTTTGCCATCGTGTTAATTTGGAATTGGAGACGTGCAATACCATGGGTAATCATGTTATTCCATTCAAACGATCCAAACCATCTCAGTTGTGTAACACACTCAGAGAAATGGTGTCAGCAATGTATACACGAGCACACACAGCACTGTTGTCTCCACATGCCAGAACAACATAACGAAACACATCCAACCAACACTCATCTTATAATATGCCCTTCTTGCAGAGGTGGGGGAGGGAGGGTATGTTCTGGTGACATTCTGACTGATGCAAAGGAATGAGCGATCTGAAGTTACTTCTAGACCCCAAACCAGCTAGAGACCAGTTTCTGCTGCAGAGGTCTGTAGGCTCACGTCCTTAGTTCCCACAGTCCCTGTTGACTCATCTAAGAACGTTACTCTGAGAGGCCGGGGTCACCATTCCAGCCAGTAGAATTGTATATATTGGGGTTCATGCTCTGTGAGATTGGGCATATTATTTTAAACATTCCCCTTAGTAAATGAAGCCTGGCAGAGATTTAGTTTAAAATGTATTGACTAATGAATTCCAGGCACTATCCCAGAGCACAACCTTGCCCCAGTCAGAATCACTTTTGTGAAATAAGTTCACCCTGCAACAGAATTTGAAATGTTTGCGTTCTTGTAAAGGGAGTTGTCCTATTGCCCTATCCCCCATCTCACCCCTCACAAACCTCCACCTTTTGAATAATAAATAATATTTGTAAATTATGAAAACATTTGGGGTTTTTACATGATGTTCACACTGATAATGGGAAGAAATCAAAAGGTACCCTAGAAGGCAAATCAGCTAATTTTATCCTTTAACATCAGCGATACTCCCAAATGTGTTGCATATCTTTTTTTCAGCTCCTCGTATTTCTAAGTTAGTGTGCCAAAGTTCTCCTAGTCGCTTTGCATGCAAGAGGCAGAGCATCTGACAGCCTTGGTAAGAGGAAGACCCTTCTCAGCCCCCGCCCACTCTGACTGCACAACACCCAGGCCTTCTCTGCTGCTATCCCCGTGCTTTCACTTAGCCACTGCGATGTCTCCTAAAGCAGCAGGCTCCAGGATTAGGATCTCAGACTTGGCCCTATTGTAGCCCAGGACTTGGGGAAATGCATTGAGCGCCCCAAGGGCAGAAAGCTACCTACGGGTGTAAGTGTCCCCCCACGGAGAGGATAGAAAGAGCAACAAAGGAGGCCTCTGTCCCCGCTGGTCTTTTTTATTCCATGTCTTCAGACCACTTGAGTTTTATTGGTGAAACCAAAGAAACCAAAGCTTGGGACTCACCGACGTTATAATTTGGTCACTCCTTTCGGCGTCTCCCTAGCCTCAGCCTCGGTTTCATGGCTCAGGTGGCAGGTGGGTTTCTTAGCTTCTACCTGACCTGTCACAACGCTTCACTTTCTTTACTCCATCCTGTCCTTTCTCTTCCACCCTTAGCTTCCCATTGACAAGGCAGCTTCTGCCTCCCTGTTGCCTCAGTTGCCCTATTTCTTCCTTTCACATCCATTTGAGCAAGTGTTGCCATCCAAGTGCTCCCTTTCTTTTCCTCCCTTCACTAGACAGTTCAAGGTCACAAATTGGAAGTGGTAAAAATGCTACTTCCAGTTTGATGATTGTACTTGATAACGGCTGGGCTTTGTAGGCAGGAAAACAAAGTCAAATACTATCTGCAATGAGAACCATGGCTGGCCTTAGCGAGACTGTGAAATTGTGTTTGGGGGCCCTCACTGGTCACCTTAAACATTTCTTGGCCTGCTCTTAACTTTCCTATCCCTTCATGTATATCCTTTTGTGCCCTTTTCTTACCTGAACATCTATCCCCATTACAGTGATAACTAATAGTAACTAAGGCAGCATTTTTAAAGTGTGTTCTATGAGCTCCTAGTTTCATATGATGTTACTAGGAATTTTGTAACAACCCAGAAAAAAAAAGAAAGCAAGATTGAGATCATACTTAAATAAGTGGGAGAGCTTCTAAGTTAAGTTAAATCGGTTTCTTTACCATATGACTTGGAGCCTTCAGTATGCTGCTGTGTGCTGCAGCATATAGTAAATTGTAAAGAGAGATAGAGTTTGCAATATTTCCCCGATTTCTTTGATCAGAGAACCCATTCTTCCATGGAGTCTTTTGTGGAACTGTTTTGTAAATGCTGATTAAGGTGTTATCTGTCACCTGCAATAGGAACCTCTGAAAGATTAGCCTTCTGAATACATAGCAATCCCTCTCAGATACTCATAGAAAGGATATTTTGGAACAGGAGATCTCCATCTGGCGACATCAAATCACACCCTGGCAGCTGCCTCTGTAACAAGCCAGGCCTGGCTTAAACCTAATTCTGGGATTCCATCTAAAAGACTCCATACCAGCTCAGTAATCACAGACCTGGCAGCAGCCATGTGTGACTTCTTCAAACTCTCAAGGGCCTCTCCCCTTCCATTGAAAATAGTAATAATAACTGCGACTTATGTCACTTCCATTTGTACAGTTTAAGGAAGCATAATTAGATGAAGTATAATAAGATGAAGGTGCTTGGGGCAATAGCGGACTAGCTAGCCTTCAGGAAATACCCCCCTCCATTTAAGCATTTCTTTTCAAATTTTTAGAAATGTGACTAGCCCTTGAGCAGAGCTTTATTGTAATCGTGACTAGTCACAATTTGTAATTATTTCCAGGAAATTTTCTGGACATTGTGTGATGTCAGCTGCTTACCATGAGGCCTATTTTTTTTCCTCCTAAAATGGATAAAATGGAAAGACTGATTATATATGCCACCTTCATCCTAAGAAAAATTGATGATTTCCTAAATATATAAAAATTGTCCTGCACAAATTCAGTTTGTTATTTTAGCACCTACTATATGTAACTTATTCTGCTAGGTACTTTGGGGAAACTCTAGGCTAAACGGTGGGCAATCTTCCCCCATGGAACTTATAGACAGAGAGAGAAATAAAACACAGCATTCACTGAGCCACCAGGAAGAAAGGGGGCAAAGTATTCAGAAAAAGGTGACAGACTATAGGAGAAGGAAAGGTTACTTTCAACCAGGGGGAAGATTTTGTGGAGAAAGTGCTCTTCGAACTGGGCCCCAAAGCATCAGTAAATGTGAGCTTAAGGAAGAAGTGGTAAATTCCAAACTGCCAGGCTGAGAGAGGGATGAAAGGATGGGGCACACCAGCCTTTCCTGGGTGCCTCCCACCTGTCAGGTGCAGTGCTGTGGGCTTTATATAGTTCATGTCATTTAATCCTCATAATGATCCCACAAAGAAGATTTTATTGAAGATGAGAAAGCCTAAGCTCAAAGAAGTATTTTATTAAGATGAGGAAACTAAGACTGAGAGAAGCAAAGTAGTTTGCTCTGGGATGCACGGACAGTAAGTTGGGATGTAGGACGTGAACCCAGGACTGTGGCACAGCCAGGCCCTGCCCTCTGGGCTCCACTGTTGTTTGCTGTAAAGGTGGTATGAGGAACTGGACAGTTCAAATTGGCTACAGTATAGGGAGTGGGGAACAGGCTTGATGGAGACCAGATCATGGGAAAGGTTTGAGCCACAGAATAAAAATAAGGGCATCATAGAGTAACCAATGAGCTACTGAATAAAACACAAACTCCTACTTGAACATGTTACCGTGAAGAGTTTATTGTAATAAAACAATGTACTCACTCTTGGACCCTGAACAACCATGACATGTTTGCAAAATTTGTTCTTGCACTTAGGGCCCTTTCCCTCCCTCCCTTGTACTGGTGCCCTAGATCCTAAACTGGAGCAGCTCCCTGGGCCACACCCAACGTCCTCTCCCACCCCAAGCCAATCAGAATTTGATCCACTCATTCATTCATTCACTCATTCCCTAATACTGACAGTATCCAACAACATTCAGTATGTACCAGGCACTAGCCTGGGCGCAGGGAGATCAAAGATAATCCTTCTCCTAAAGAACTCACACTCTCGTGGGGGACATAGGCAGAGAGATGCGCAGTGGGATGGGCAGACCTGAGGTCTGGGGGAGCCAGGGGAAGGCATCTGTTTGAGCCTTGCAAAATGAGGGCAGGCTTCTCAGAAGAGACAATGGCTCCACTGCCTCATTCCTGCTTCCCAAGAGGACAACTAGCGTACCGACCATCTGATACTAATGTGTTCACTTAACAGTCACTGAGCACTTGCTCTGTATGAGCCATTTTACTAGATTGGATAGACTAGTGGGCTTCACTCCTCCCAAGGACTGTATTTGCTTCTGCAACAAGGTGTTTCCAGAGATGCAAACAAGTTACTCTAGAAGTAGTCTTTTGGTGACCTCAGCTCCCCCAATGTGGGCAGCCCTCCCTTTATCTCCTCATGGGGTGATACTGCCTATTCTTGGAAGAACAATCTCCAGCTTTACTTAAAGTTAATAACCCATAGTTTATTTCTCATCTGCAGAAACCAGATTTCATACCATTGTCACTCTAGAAAATTCTCAGTAAATAGAACTTGGCTTCCTTACCAAAATCACTCTAAAAGAAAATATAGAGAGCTTGTTCAAAAGAAAACAAACTTAAGCAATATAATAGATGAATTAAAAGGAGAAGGTACCTTTTCTCCAGGTATTATACAAAAACTACTAATTTTTGCTCTTTGGAGATCAATATTCGTAGAAACATATAAGTAGGTAAGTAGATAGAGATTCTCACTAATATCTTGCTAAAAAGTGAGGTATGGGGAAGGCTGCCTACAATGCATTGTCCTAACCTCATTGCTACTTAGAAGCCATTCCAGAAAAATAATTTCTCCACTATTTAAAAAGTAAAGTTTTGTTCATTCGTATAAGAAAAAACATATATAAAAAGTTGTTGTAATACTAAGGGCAAAAATTATAATGATATTTTCCTTAATGAAATTAAGGCTACTGTTTCATGGCAACCAACGGCCCCTTTACCAAGCTGAGAAACTAATAATATCTTACATGAATGAATCACAGCGTCCTAAATTAGGCATGTGGCTGAGTTTTGAAAAACCCCATTATCTCAAAGAACCAAAAGCACCTTCAGGTCACTTAGTCCAGCAAGTCATTTGATGTCCTTAATTGCAGTGGAATAGTCCAGTACTTTTTCAAAGAGAATTTTGGAATACCATTTAACAGTGTTTTTCATTGCCGAAGATGTATTCTCTGAAAACGTAGACCTAAAACAGATCCTCGGTGTTATCTGTGGCCTTCACATTATATTTTAGTCCTTGCTTGAATGGATGAGACTATATTATATACACTGATATATCAGGCAGGACAAGTTCAGCTGTATATAGCAGAAAATCCAGATTAGCAGTGGCTTAAGTCAGATAGAAATTTATTTCTCAAGTAAAAGAGGTCCAGAGGCAGGCTGTACATGGCAGGCGTGGAGGCTCCACAATAACCCAAGACCCAGGCTACTTCCATCCTTCTGCTCCTCCATCCTAGTACATGACTTTGAACCTCAAAGGCACCTCACAGTCCGATAGGCTGCAGCTAGAGCTCCAGCCATCACGTGTGCATTCCTGGAAGAAAGAAGAGCCAAAGTGATTCCCCCCCAGCTGTTTTGTCTTCTTTTCAAGGAACCTTCCTTTTAGATCTTCCCAGTAAAACTACCCAAAACTCAGTCACATGGCTACATCTACCTTCAAGGAAGCTTTGAAATGTAGTTTATTAAAATGGATGATTTTCTGTCTCTAAATAATTTAGGTATTAGGCCATTAGGAAATGAAAAGGGAATAGATATTAGATAGGCAACATGCAATGTCTCCACGAAAGAGAAATATCACTGTTGTATGACTGTATGCTGATGGGCAAGACTGAGAACAGAGCAAGATATGTGAGGGATGTTGAGAGCTCGTGTTAAGTTTGAGATATCTCTGAGCTATCCAAATGGAGATATGCAAAAAGCAGTGGACATAGAATCTGAAGCTTGGGAGAGAGGTCAGGGCTATGGATATAAACTTGAGTGTCATACAATATAGGTGTTATTTAAAGCTACAGAGCTGGATAAGCATACCTAGCTAATAAATAGAGAAGAGGAGGCCAAAGGTTGATGCTAGGGGCTCCAAAGTTTAGAGTCTGGGAAGACTCTAGAGAAGGGGGCATCCTAGGAGACTGGGGTGGGCAGAGAACCAGGAGAGAATGGCATCCCGGAAGCCAAGAGAAGAACTATTCCAAAGGAAGGCAGTGAAAAGGTGATAGTATTGATGAATCAACCAAAGAAACCAAAGAATTGTGGTAAGCAGATAAAGGGTGATAGAAAGTGGGATGCTTCAAATCAGGAGTTTGGGAGTGGTACAGTTATTGCTAATGAAGAGGAAGTCTAGGGTCTGACTGCAGTAGTGGGTGGATAAGGTAAGCTGGAGGAAAAGGTAGCTGGGAGTGAGTAGGTTAGGATGGTGAGGAGCCAGGTGTTTCAGGACTCACCCATGGAAAGTGACCAAGGATGGTGACAGAAGTAATGGTGGAAAGGAAAATAGTGACCTGGGTTCTGATATCTTCAGGAATGCAAGCAGGGTGGAAAGGAAGTCAGTCAGAGTAGAGGTGGTAGAGGTTATTGGCTTGTGCTTCAAAGCAAGGAGGGGAAATGGTCCAGATGTAGTGAGGAAGGGGGGATAGAACGTGGGGCATTTGGAGAGACAGGAAGCTGTCGCTTTGAAGGGCCACGGGAGAAAATGGGCCATAAGGAAATAGCCAAGTTTCAGTTGGAGCAAAAAGGCCAAGGGGATATTCAGAGAGGAGGTTAAGGACATGGAGACAGATTTACTGACGGCAGGGGTGGGAGACAGAGTCGGGTCAGGGACTTCCAGATCCACACGGAAATAGTCTGGATAGTGATGGATGACCCAGAGGCTCTGGCTGACGTGGACAAGGATGAAACATGGAATGGGAACAACCTAACAATGCTTTAGTAGTTCTTACTTGGGATTGGCCCATTAGACAGTTTGCAGTGATAAAGTAGGGTCTGTCTTTCCAGGGGGGAGGAGCTCTGGGGAGCCCCCATAACTCCAGCTGGGTGTAGAAAAGGATGGGGAAGGAAATCAGTTTTCCTCAGTTCGGGGAGAGAGAGTTCAGCCCAGCGTAGGGAGACCGTTCCTACAGCCAAAGATGCCTGCCTCAGGAGGGAGTGTGTCCCCCTTAACTGGAGAAGCCAAGGAAGCCGCCATTCAGAAGAGTGTTCGGATAATGGACACCTTGATGCCCCTTCTAATCCCATGTCCAAGATTCTGTCCTGGTGCCCCTTATTAAATGTCATGGCAGACATTGGTTTGCAGTCTACTTTTAAGATTAAGCGTTCTGACAACTTGATCTTGCATTTGGGTAAAGATTATGATAGGTAGATTCCTGGGCTACAGCTTCTGAAATAAAAGGGTTGTATATTATTTGATCCAGTTCAAAAACAAACTCTTTATTAGTATGGTTATATATTAGTAAAAAATTCATTAGATAGTCCCTGTGAAACACACCTTTAAAAGAAAAGAAAGCCATGTTCCCTTTTAGTTACAAATCCAAACTTTTAGCACAGTAGAAATTTGAAATTGCAAATTAACTGTTCATTTTTATTTTAAAAACATTACATGCCTACAGAGATGAAAAGCAAACACTACATAAGGAATGACAATACAAGTGAGTCTTCCTTTCACCCCAGATTCCATTAGTTCCTTAGCATTAACCACTTTTATCAGTTTTTTAACATATTCTCTTTTTTCTATACAGTATTCTGTACCTGACTTTTGTTTATTAATATATCTTGGAGACATATCAGCACTGCTAGACTTCCCTCATTCCTTTTAGCAGCTGCATAGTGCTCCACTGCCTGGCTTTTCCATGGTGGGTTCAACAGTGCCCTGTGGACCAACATTTGGAATAGTTCCATTTTTGTTTATCTAGTTAATACAACACTCAATGAGCATCTTCTTTATCCATATAGTAAACGCCAGTGAGTAGGCTATATGTGTATATCTATCTAGTCAATTCCTAGAAATAGAAATACTAGATGAAAAGATATACACATTTCAAATTTTGAAAGATATTGCCAAATTGCCCTCCAAAGGAATTGTACTGTTTACACTCCCACAGTGAATCCAAGAACCTCAAGCAAGTTTAAGTAAGTCTTTTGAACAGAGAGTCAAACTGACTTCACTACAAAGCAGATCAACCTTTGTAATGTAACTACCCTCTAATGTACTTGTTTCAAAAACCTCAACTTTTACCCAAGTTGAGTTCAAGCTAGGGTGCAGTTAGAATGGAAGTCTTATCCCCTCTGAATTAAATGACAAGGCTGTTCCTCCTACACAGAATACCCAATTTCCACATGTGTCTTTCTTACCTGAAGATCATTGATATCCCTGCAGAAAGTCTGAGAAGTACACTGCATGTTAACTTTCTACCTTCCCGTCACCAAAGCAGGAGCTCTGTTGTGCACAGACACCATTTCCAGTACCATGATATGTTTCATTCATTCCAGGTTTATGCTTTACCTCATTCAGTCCAACTTTCCATAACCAGAGGATTTTCCTGGGCTCTTGGGAACAAATTGCTCTTCCTAAGACTGGGCCTTATCCAAAAAACACATGTACTTAACTCGCCAGTTATTAATTGCATTACTTTCTTAGAGATGTATTCGTAAAACTATCTCCCTGGGGCTGGATCTTAGGAAGACAGCAGCCTAGTAAATGTGCGTAACCAGACTAACCATCTAGTAACCAGCATCAGCTCTGTCGGAAAGACCAAACCAGCTGTGTGGACAAACCCACGGTCTTCCTGAAAACCAGGACCAAGGAAGTCTTCTAATTAGAATACATCCAGATTTTCAACTTCATTGCATCTTATTTTCGTGATCTATACTGTCAGCAGTAAAAGCAGAAAGATTGGACCTGGCAAGTAAAGGCGGATTTTTGCCACATTGCATATATAGAAGGCGTTAAGTGGCAGCACAAGGCAAAATGCGGATGCTTCTCTTTGTCTATTTCTGACGTCTCTAGAGCTGAAAATGTTAAGTTGCCTTCATCAGTCATATTTGAGTACTGTTATTATAAATTAATAATACAATTTTCCACCCCCATGAAGCTTTCTCTTTAAAAAAAAAAGGGAATCTGTTTTACCAGGAGGCTGGCATGTTCAATTAAGCATGGTAAGTTTCTATTTTGATTAAATCTGAAATGAACTGAATCATCTCATTTCAGTCATGGGCCACTAAGCCTCAGTCCCATTTAGTTAAGAACTCTCAGCATGTGTTGGCACTTCTGTTGCAAACCCACGTTTTCAGTGAGATTTACAGGGATAAGTTTTGCAATGCAAAGTGGAGGATTCAAAAAAAAAGAGAGAGAAAGAAAAGGGAGACTCAAATTAACTGACAATTTGCAGACACATGAAATCCAGGTGACAGGAGATGACGTATGTACATGAAATAGCGGCTGCTACTGAATAAATGTGAGCCGAATCTAAAGTCTCACTTTGCATCATGATAAATAACTGGGTAATATGTAGACTCCTCATAAGAAAACTATTTTGTTAAGTTCTGTTTTTTATATGTAAGTCAAAGTAACCATTCAACACATACTTATTGAGCACCTACTATTTTCCAGGTGCCATGAACAAATCAAAACTCTGCCCAAATGAATAGATTAATGTCACAACCCATTTGCAGAGAGACATACCCAACATATGGGCTTTGATAAACTGACTCTGAAGAGATTGTTTCCACCCACTAGGTGGTAATGGAACTAGATGTTAGTAAGTCTTGGGATCTGAGTCCTGCCTTAGTAAAGTGACTCTTTATTCATGTCTCTCTTAGCTATCCACAGGGTGCAAGGGATGGGAACAAGAGGAAGACATTCATTCAAACCTTTTATCTGGCAGCCCCTACCTGGCTCAGAACTCCAAAGCTGAGATCAGACAAACCCCTTTGAGAATTCCTGTGTGTGAGCCATTTGTATCTGTGTAGATGAGATAGAATTGTTCAGAAAATTAAGTTCCTAAAATAATAAAGCAGGTGACCTAAAGGGATAAAGAGCATTAGCTCTCACGCAGTGTTGGCCTCAGCTAAGGTCAGTAAATTGGCCCTTTTGCTGAAGCAGCATTTGCTCCCATCTGATACCTGCTGCGAGTTTTTTGGTTTGTAAAATTCCAATTTTGCCTGACCTTGATTGGATTATCTTTAAAAAAATAATAATGAGGTCTCAAAACAGACAAACATTAACTGTAAACACCATTAAACTTCGGAAACTTAATCACAGCTTTAAC